>NW_020537646.1:26070796-26098306 GCF_003426905.1 Ctenocephalides felis
CCACTCTCGAATGGATTTTCCAGTACAATGATAATTGGCTTTTGAACCTACTGATGAGAGGGCTCTCGTAGAATGGTCTTGTTTTGGGTATTAATCAAAGGGCTCTTATGAATAGCCCTCAGCAGCTACGGGAGCTAATTTTTGCTCACCGCGGGACACGAGATCGAATATGACCGCAGATGGTTAATTTTGCGCTCCTTTGAACACATGTTGAAGCAATTTCAATCGAGATGAAATGAAAATATGTATTTAATATTTAATTTGATATTTCTTAAATAATTTAGAGCTTTGGTTGCAGTAAGGCACGATGGAAAAATAATTGGACGATTGGGATCAGTGAGTAAAATAACGCAGAGGCACATACAGTCTTTTAAATATAATTGGAACATGTATAAAGTTCTTTGTATTATATTCTAAATTAAGTTCTTTGTATTGATTAGAAATTTGGTTAAAACATCAGTGTAATAGGATAGTGCTAATTAATAGAAATACATCCTATTAAAATAAATATATCTTATTCCACTGAATGACGGTTCGACAAAAACCGAAACGTATGTTTTCACACAAAATTTGCAAATTTATTAACTTCAAGTTTTCAAATAATATAATTAAAAGAACGCTCTATCAATATTTCAACACATATTATTTGCATGAATTAATCACGTTTTCGCCAATAAAGTTTAAAGTCTTATGACATAAATAGTGAATAAACTAGTTGGGTGTATGGCATCGTGTCTTAAGGCAAATGCTGGAATTTTCCGTACCGTAACGAAATGTTCGAGGAATACTTAATGTTTTCAAATAGATTATTATAAATATTGTAACAATGTCTAATATTTATAAGAATTATATAAACTGAATTGCAAAGTTGAAATTATTTGTTTAAAGTATATTAGAACTTAGTCAGAATTAAAAATAAAATCTGATTTATTTTCAATATACGAAAAAAAATTTTTTTTGAAAAAAAAAATTTTGAAAAAAAAAATTTGAAAAAAAAATTTTTTTTGAAACAATTTCTTCCCGAAAAATCAATTATTTTGTTAAAACAAGCAGAAAGTTCGTTGAATCATTTTAAATCGGACGCTTAGATCTCTCAAAAACTGCCATTTTCTTAAACATTCAGCTCTGTATCTTCAAAATGGCTAGGCCAACCTCACCAAAAACTAATAAACACTTTTCCCAATCATTACTAATTGAATGTTTTTTAGATCTTTCTAATCGGATACTCCGTTCTCTCAAAAACTCGATTTCTATTTTCTGCAATCTTTGCTCTTTATCTCCGTAACTGCTGGACTTGCCTTTGCCAAAAACTAATCAGCACATCCTCCTATCAATAGAAATCGAAGTTTTTTGAACCATTCAAATCGGCTGATCCGTGCGCCCGAAAATGTAACCGAAAAATTGTATCCATACATACATATACACACACACATCCATTTTTTCTGAGGTATGCCAAAATGTTCAGAAACCTTCAAACGTCGAGAAATGTAAAAATTTTCAATTTCGATTTTTGGACGATTACAATAACCTACCCTACGGGAAGTTAAAAATAAATATTTTATCTTATTTAACAACATTTGATTTATTAATCTTGAGATAGCTTTACATATATTAATCTTTTAACCATACTTTCTAAAATCAATGAATGTATATATTGCAAACTATCATTTTTTGAAATTATCCTTAGAACTCAAATATATTTTTGAAATCTTGCATAAAAAATGCCAATTTTCATTAACAAATATTCTGTACGTGAAAACTAGCAAGGTAATGACTTTTTTTTTAATGCTCGATTATATTTTCTGGAATCTTGCATAAAAATATGCTAATTTTCAATAACGAATGATCTGTACTTGAAAATTAGCAAGGTAAAGACTCTTTTTTTTTTAAAAAGAATTCTAAATAAAAGTATTCACCTTACCTTAATAATGAGCCAATTTTAAATCATTTTGAAGTAATTGGGCAAAATATATGATAAATCGGTTCTAATTTTTGTTTCAAATGATTAGTTTGAAATTACGGATTAATTTGATAATTATCACATTAAAAATTTTCTTTATTGGGGATTGATTTTTCTTGATCGAGTTATTTATATATTTATGTATTTATTTACATAAACGCTAATAGGCTAAGTTTTGCAGCATAATTAATTTAAAAATATATTTCGAGAAGTTTCGAGAAATTGTTGTAGTTTTTTTTTATTAACTAGTTTTGAACAAATATTTCTCAAAAATTTTATAAGAAAATATTATAGTGATCGAATATTCTTTCAATAATGAAAATTTATATTATACATACTATATTTTTTACCCAAAAGACTAATATAGGAGCACGAAAATTTTAAGAATAAAAATGAGGCTTTAGAAAAACAATACCTACTGACCAATAACTTTCGACAATTTTTGTAGAAGTAAATGAACTTTCTTTCTGACTCTAACGGAGTTTCTCTGGCCAGTGAGTTTGGTTGGGTGATCTTCCAGGGGACTTTTAACTTCTCAGAGTTCGTATTTCATCCTAAGACAGGTGTTTTTATGGATCAACCAATTATTTTACATCTTATTGTTGGGAATAAAATTATTGCGTTAAAATCCAATTATCAGCATAATTAGTGTTACAACAAAAGTCCTTAACTTTAGGCTCTAAAAATATGGCGTTTAAACTAGCTAAGATCAGAATTGCATGACATAGCAAAAAACTGTAATACGTAACGCAAAAATGTCAAATATTAGATTGAATGGGTTTCGTTTAAGTAGAAATGTCTACAGATCAAATATCACATTCGTCATGTTAATGTTTCCGTTTTTTGGTCTGTTGCTGTACGACCAAATTGTTCGCAAATATACACAAGGATGGCCAATCCCTCAACTTGTCAATATAAAAAGTGACAGATCTGTTTCCTGGCTGAAACTATGTTTGCGTTTAACTATAACTCAACACAAAACATCTGGATATTGTCACAGTCGCAGTTTTTTGTAGACCTCTAATCGAAAATAATTGAAAGACCTTGTACGATTTTTGTTTCTTTTAAACCGAACTCCATACTAGCTGTAAGTGGAATTCTGTCTTAAGGCAATTAGGGCATCGTGCCTTAAGGCAAATTGCTGGAACTTCCCGTATCAAAAATTATTTTTTTTAAAACGATTAACATTTTGAACAAAAATTAGTTTTAAAAAATAAGATTTTGAGAAACTATAAATTGGACAAAAAATTAGTTTTTTTTGAAAAAAAAAATTTTAAAAAATTTTTTTTTAAAAAAAAATTTTTTTTTTTGAAAAAAAAAATTTTTTTCTTTATTTTGACATATTGTGGAAGATCTGAACTTTTTTTTCAAAGCAATCGTACTGCTTTAACTACCTAGGGACAAATATAAAGCGCGTAAGCGCCGCGTCGCTGTCTAACGCACAAGCATTGGTACGGAACCGATAGGAATGTTAACAAAATGTATACTTATTGTTAAAATCTCTATAAAATGTCTGATAATTTGATGTGCATATGTCTAATGATCATTTTTGACCGCCAAATGGCTCATTTTTTTACTTTTTCCTCTATATCTCCGAAACCGCATGAAAGTTGTATCGATTCTTCATCTTGTCAATACAAATAAAACGTTTTTTGAATTATTAAAATCGGACGCTCCGTTCTCTTGAAAACTGAGTTACCGTTTTCGTAACTTTTTGCCCCGTATCTTCGGAACGGCTTGACCTGCCTTTGCCAAAAACTAATCAGCACGTCTCCTTATCAATACGGATCGAATGTTTTTTGAATTATTCAAATCGGTTGATCCGTGTTCCCGAAATCGTCGACGAAAATTTGTATCCGCACATACATACACACACATACATACATACACACACACATACACACACACACACACACACACACACATACATCCATTTTTTCTAAGGTATGCCAAAATGTTCAGAAACCTCTGAAACGTAAAGATATATAAAAATTTTCATTTTCGATTTTTTGCGATTACTATAACTTGCCCTACGGGAAGTTAAAAATAGTAAACTCTTCCTAGTATTGAGGAATTGCAATATTACAATTCTAATTTTGAATAGAATTAGTATCATTATTCACAGCAATTTATACCTGAAATAATATTTATTATTGTTGATTACGGGTTGCTTATGAATAAATGAAATAAAATTAAAAATTAATAATGATATTTTTAGTAGGATAAATGAAAACTTAAGGAATTCAATTTGCCATTTTTTTATTGAGCAAGTGAGTTGAAGTTAGTTACTTTAAAAACTTCATAAAATTGTGAAAATATGGTTTATTGGATATGTAGTTAAAATTATGTTGGTATTATTCAAAGATACATAATGATCTGATATTTAAACGTCCAGCTTCTTATGTACTATTATAGTATTTTTTCTCATTATAATTTAATTTCTAGACTATTATAGATGACATCTTTTTGATCAAACGATTTTTTAATACTAAAATCTATATTTTCTTTTAAACACTCTATAAATGTTATAAGCAAAATACTTGACTTTCATAAATTATGGTTCAGTTATCCTTTATATTAAATCTTTCATAAATTATAAGTTATATTTTGTCTTAACTCATTGTTGGCTAAAATTAAATATTCCAATTTTTATTCGTTTGCAGGATAAAATTCAATAATACTCTCCCTTCTTTTTTTGAAGATATAGAAACTATGTAAATTAGTTAAACCTATAAGTTTCTTAAAATAAGCTGTTATAACATTTTAAAACATTGAACTACATGTTCTGAACTGTATACAATTTCTTACAAAAATAAGTAAAAATGTATTAAATTAATGATCGCAAATTTTAATGCTATTTGTACTTTTTTTCCAAATCTTTATGAATTTAAAGAGATATTTCTTTTACAAATATAATTAAAATATGTATCCAATTAATGATCGCATATTTTAGTGCTATTTATATATTATTTCTGAACCTTCCTAAATTTGAACAGATATGTTGTATTTGAATACTCAATTCTGATTTATTTGCATCAATAAATAATTACTTAAATATGTACTTGAAAAAATCTGAGTTAAAACAAAAATGAAAATTATATCCAATTCAAAGTAAAATTAAAATTTATATTTGTATTTTGCAAATTCTTAAAAGTTTGATTATTCGCTATATGAAAATTATCTTCCAGTTAGTTCTAGCCGAATCAAATTTTCTCATAATCAACAGCTTATTATTAGTTATCTGTTATTGAGCAAACATCATAACATTATTGGCATATTTGATCTATTATGAAATATGGTTGTTCATGTCATAATTGAACACATTACATCGCGTATGAATCCAATTACCAAATCTGACTAATCTGGCGGAACCATCTGCAAATGCTGTGCTTGGAAACTAATCAATTTATGGTCGAATTTCTCGATTCACTTTGCGAATTTTGACAGCCGAAACTTGTATGTATATATATATATATATATATATATATATATATATATATATATATATGTTCAGATACATACTCTTCGATGAGTAAAGCGCGTGTAACAACGATATTGATACTATTAGCCATCGATACTTCGGCGTAGCTCAGGGCTGAGAAACACTTTACAAAATGTTGTATTCATACAAAATTTTATCAAACTAATATTTAGTAATAAAAAAATAGAAATATAAACTTTATAATAAAACAAAAACGACTTAAATGTTCTTATACAGAGTATAAAAGTGAATGTTGTTATGAAATGCACCTGTTGTTATGACATCTTTAGACTCATCAGACTGTTGACGAGGAAAATGAAATAAATTCTACTTCTTTTACTTAACTAATTGGTAATTTGTTCCAAATTCGATTTTTAAACCTAATATGTATTTATATTATAACATTTTATAGTAACTGTGATAAATGTTATTTTTTCCTTTAGAACCCAAAAAGCATGATAAATTTTAAATCGAAGACATCAAAATACTAATTAGAGAATTTAATACTAATTAGAGAAATTTGAGATTATGATGGAAATTAACGCACTAAATAATTTAAAAAATGGCAATTAAAAATTATTAGTCAACTGACGTGTTGATATATGTTTATCTTATTACACATTTTAGCTAGAATTTAATAAAAAATATAATCATACTAATAATTTCATTTGCCATTTTTTTAATTTATTTGGTGCATTAATTTACATCATATTCTTAAAATTTCCTAATTAGTAATTTTCTGCTTTCTTTAATTCAAAATTCATCATACTTTTTGGATACTAAAGCAAAAACATTAAATATTTAAAATTTTAATTAGCACGTTAGGTTATTCAATTCTTTTAAACCTAAATCACGTTAAACAATTGAATATATAAATGAATATTTTCAACAACGATTAATGAAAAAGAGAAAAAATATTATAAATCAAAGATGTAAATAATATACGAAATGTTGATAGCAGTAATTGATTAAAAAGAGCTACATAAGCAATAGAACTTTTACTGTCTCCTTTAAATCAAATGTACTGCTCGTTAGAATAGATGGTTTTACTCTTTTTCTTTTCCAATGCTATTTAAATTATTATTGACACCAAAAATTAAAAAAGGTTGTGTATGTATGTAAGCAATAATTAAACTTTTCATTCACTACTGCACCAACTTCAAAAAACTAAAAGCTATTTTATGAAACTTAATAAGGAAGCATGTAGATTCTTTGTCGATTTATTGATTATAATTAAAATTAGCTGATAGGTTCAAAATACTTCTTCCACGTTTTTGTCACAAATCCGAAACCGATTTTTACAAACTCAAAAATTATTCGAAAGATTTCAGTTAAGGGTCATTAATTTTTGGAAAATATCAGCCTCATCGCTTCTTTGCAATTACTTGTTAAAATTTTGGTAAAACTTTGTATACTTATGTTATTGTCTTAAATGAACATCAAAAATCATAAGCTTAAGAAGTTATAATTATAAAAATTCATAAAAATTTGGAATTTTATAGAAATTGTCTCTTATTCTGTGTAAGATCATTTAAGTCGTTTTGTTTCATTGTATTGTTTATATTTCTATTTTTTTCATTAATAAATATTAGTTTGTTAAAATTTTGTATGAATGGAATAATGGACCGCGTCAAAATTTGAAAACTATTTTAAAAGTTGCTAGTGTCAATTCTTATTTATGGAGACTGTAAGCGCCCGGCACAATGTTCATTAAAAAAGTCAATTAAAAAATCACTACCCACGACACTTCATTGCTGCGAAGGCCCAGATATAATTAATTATCTAATAAGCTATATCAGACATGAAATAATAAAGAATGGAATGGAAATTAATAACTAGTTCAGAAATTGTTTGTAGAAATGTAAGTAATGTAATTTTAATAAGTTGTATTACATGTTATAAGGTCAAGGTATACGTACAAACTGAGGATGAATTTCTTAAAAACTATATTATCTACTATAGTTTCTTAAAAACTATATTAACAATATATCTTAGTACCTAGAGTAAATATTTTTTATTACATCTAGGTAGAAAAGCACAAATATTACACTTAGTTAACATTTGTTATATAACTTTGCAACTCCCGATATACATTGCACAAATATTACACTTAGTTAACATTTGTTATATAACTTTGCAACTTAGTTACATTGCGCTTATATTACATTTAGTTAACATTTGTTATATAACTTTGTAACTCACAAGTTTCATTACGGCAACATGTAGCGTTTACTGGGTATCTTAGTACCTAGAGTAAATATTTTTTTATTACATCTAGGTAGAAAAGCTAGATGTATAATCATTAATCATTTGTGAGGCTCGAACAGAGACGATTATTCGAACATATACGAAAGTTCATGCAACTTGCCTCAAAAATATAATTTATATTTCATTTCTCATTTGATTGTCCATGAAACCTTTGAATTTTTCTTTCTATTTATTCCTGTGGTGAATTATTCAAGTTTTCTGTTTTATTGATTATTGACTATTTTGATGAGGTTGCCTATCTCTGCTATACATGCCACCGACGCACCATCGCACTCTGACAATGAGTTCCGGTGACATAAGCCACTTCCTGTCAATACTCCGTTCTCGTACTATACGATACGAGAAATGATACTTCTAACGCATCCACCCATTCCAAATAGGTTGACAAACAACCCACTGAAACTGGTAGTGTTGTCAATTCAACGGAAATTCGATACTACTAAAGGGATTCGAACTAAACCATTCAACAAGAGAATATTACATTTGTCAACTAATATTGTCTTTTTAAATATTCACTAAAGCATTTGTATGGCATTTATAAAATCGTTTGGTGTATTTACAGTTCACATACCCATAATTTCATTACAATTTTATTAATTAGGTATTTCAATTTGTTACAGTAATGCCGAGGAAGTCAATTGAAAATCAATATCATGCTGCCCGAATTGGGTGGCGTGCCTGGAACTTCGCAAAGATGAAAAAGCCTCTGGTAAGTTCATATATTTATATATAATTTATATATATATATATATATATATATAGCATTTTATAATTTTGGCCACCGAATCGCCTATATGACTAAATGTAATATAATATTTCATCATTTCCGACTTCTGCAGTCCTCTCCAAAATTATTGATCGCCGAACAATGACTTAAAAATTGTATGTATATTTATACTTCTAACAAGTACTTTATGATTTCTAATAAGTTAAGTAGGTACCTTATAAAGAAAATGATTGATATCAAGAAGATATTTGAAGTCGTTCCCCAAATTAATATATAAATTTCTTACGTATATTTGATCCAAATAAAAATATGCTTTTTCAACTCTTAGGAATATATTTTTTAACTAAATTAGTTTTCTATGGTTAATGCAAATTATTGTTTGAGTAGTAAACTTAACAGTGCATGCAAATATGTATGTATCGACGCTCTTTAAGATTTTTTTTAAACTAGCTGGAATATATAAAAATTAAATTAACAAAATTTGAATTGGCATCCACATCTTGTATATACAAAATTTTTGGAATTGAATTGAATACTCGTAATAACTTCAAGGTTCTATAAATTTATTTTATATTTTGATAGAAACCTCGTAATTGCAGGGCTAGCATATACTTCACAGGCAAAATATTTTTTATCAATTTCAATTAACAAATGATATCATTTAATATCTGTAAAATCTAATTAAAAATTTCATATTATTTTATATGATAAAAATATAAAACTATCGCTATCACCATTGCAGATGCTAATTATAAAACGATGTGTGAACCGTATATCATCTCCAAAATTCTATAAATTTATTGTGTGTTTCAATAGAAGTATTGAAATTCGTTAAAAGCTATCAAAAACTTTTAAGATATAATTTTTTTCATTATCATATTATCAAGATCTTTAAAGTCTAATTAAAAATTTTAACTCTCTATTCTTTTAAAATTAGAGGAACGCAATATCAGCAATTATAAGCCTATATACGCAAATGAAAATCAAAATATTTTGATTAAATTATTTTTTTTTTTTTGGTATTACTGAAATATGTGAAAGAGAATGACTTTCACATATCTATATATGAAAATGTCATTTCTGGCTAAAACCCTATAAAATTCAAAAATATTATTTGTCTTGAAAAGGTTATAGAATTAAGATTTATGTGTCATCCCACGAAATAAGCCATAATTATTTAGTGAAATATCGAAACATTTGGAATGTAACCTAAAAGTTACGCGGGCTCTTAGAGGGTTAACTGAAAATACTCATTTCGATTGATAGAAGTATAAATTTGAAGTTGGCCGTTATCACATTTGATGATTTTAAATATAATACAGTACACGAATTGTATAATATTTTATCTTTAAATTCTATATTTTTTCCGTATTTTATTAGAAGCCTTAAAATTTTTCTAAAGCCAAAACAAACTTTTAGGATATACGGGTACTCAATACTTTTAGATAATTCTTTAACTTCTTCGTTAAAAATTCCGATTAAAATTTTAAATAAAACATTTGGAATAATAATGATAAGAAATTCTCAATCATATATACAGATATATATGACAATAAAACAATGCCTAAACCGAAAAATATTCTATATTCAAAATTCTATAAATTCATTTATAATGGGTACCCCCACGGTTTTCTCGAAGCTACCAAAAACCTTTCAGCCATACATACTCGTATATCTTAAATAAACCCTCCTATGCATCATCAGACTTTATTCCGTTCGCCTTAACCGAATCTGACGCATCGCTGAAAAATTGAATTTGAATTGAGCGCCACTTAACTCGCTCCAATTTGATCCGTCTCTATATCATATTCAAGTTCATTTTGAAGACTTTTTAGCTCACACCCTTGAGAAATGTTATTTTAAAATTCAATAACCTGTCGTTTGTAGCGACATGCCATCTCGGCCACTTTGAGATAAACGAATTTGAATTTTTTGTTCGAAATATCATACGACCGTTGATATGATACGAACGAGACCTGTCGATGGATGTCTAATATTACATACGAAACTGTCATATGAAGTGTATTGGGAGAGTAATTGATGATTCGTGATGGCAACGTAGAGAAATTTTATGTTTTTGTTTTTGTCTTGAAACGCGATATGCGAAATAAAAAGCGCGAAGTTGTCAACAATGGGTTGCAAGTCATTATTTGTTGTAAGATGAACTTATCGAATGTATACGGTATCTTGTTTTACTCAAATTACAAATTCAGCAACAGGTAATTAATAATCTGAATAAACAGTTATCTTGATAATTAATAGCATTTTTATGCTTTTGTGCATCTGGTTTCACTTTATCATCATTTTTCATATGTTATCTATCTATATGACCATCGTTTCCCACCATCATCAATGTCGCCCGTAGGTAAACGGTTAAGAATGACGGGACTTGATTCAGAGGTCCCGGGTTCGATATCCATTTCGAGTAGCCTGTTGTTGGTGACAACGATATTCACTTGGAAATATAGATTGCAATATGTTTCCAATAGCCCTCACCCGGCCTTGCTCACCCTCACCCTGCCAATAAAAAGTCAGCCCTATTAGATAAATTCCAATAATAAAAATCATCAAATATGGATGAATAAATCATTGGGTTACCATCTAAAAATACGAAGTAAGGTGAAGTTTCAGCCCAACAGCTCATAGGGCGTAACATTCTGATTGCTGTTCAGATATGTAAATAAAATTTAAAAAAAATAATCAATGTGTTTCTACTAAAATAGATTTCTGACTCACCGACGTATAATTTTGTTGTTGAAATTTGTGAACCAAATCTTTTAAGGCATACATCAAATAAAAATGCAAGATACTTTAAAGTAGGGTAGAGCGGGGCTTAAAGATCCTCGGTTAAACAAATCCATCACCAACATCTCCAAAACAGTCACGTTTGAAAATCTATCACGAGTATTTTATTTCGTTGTTAGTTTTTTTTTGGTTGTGAGCACTGTTGTTTAGTTTACGAGACCTTAATAATTTTTTTAAGTATGCGTTATTTAATTGTTTTATAAGATGTAGTGTTAATTTTAAGTTAAATTTAACGAATGTTTTCATATAAATAGCTTACCTGTGGGTGGGGTGAAAAGAACCAACTGAACCATTACCCTGGAAAAGACGTGAACATTGAAGAATAATAAATAAAAAATTTCAGTAAAAAAACAGCAATTTTACAGGAAATCAATTAAGTTAATAGTTATTCCAACTCTGTTGATGAATATTTCTGACGATATATCAGATCAGATCATATACAGTGTTTTCTTTGTCAAAAATATTAATGAATGATGAAATTTTTCATTTCGTGTAAAACTTTTCTTGGTGAAATTTATATGCTGCGTTGATTGAGTATTTTAGCTATTATTTTGTAAAATCCCTTTACAATTAAAGATAAGACTTATGATCTGTTTGTTCCCTGGATGTCCTATTTTATCCAGTCTATGGTGCCAAAAGGGACATATGAGAAATTTTAGAAAAACAGTAAAAAAGCACATTAGGAATTATTAGAATTTCTCTGAGCATAGTTCAATTTTGATGTTGAAATTACATATCTCCATCAGATCCAATTTAGTGTTCTCTGTTCTATTTTAATTTGTTCACTGACCATAATAATACCAACAATAATTTGTAAATGATTCAATACGTGTTTACTCAATACATTTCATATGTTATGATCATATGACATAGTTCATTTGGTTTAAACAATATAATTAATTGAAGTCAAATTGAGTCTTTGTGACCCGCTCCACCTTATTTTATTATTGCCATACGTTTTGAACTATGATCATATATGAAATTTTCAATAGTAATATAAACTGTAGTAAATTGGGAAAAGAGTTCCATTTTAAACTTGCCATTAGCATAACTTAGTTAGTTTTCTTAATAGCTGATGCATTCCTGCATTAAAAAGTATTTTGTATATAATTATATATTATTTTTTGCAAAGTTCAATGTATCAACAATATTCGCTATTGATATTTTCTTTAAACAAACCAAAAAATACTGCATATTTCTTTAAACGTGAAACACATAAATAAATACGAAATATTATTAATAATTATTTTACTATATAGAAATATAAAAAATGTTATTTATGATCATCGTACATATCACCATCGGATCTAATTTAGAGTTCTCTGTTCTATGTCAATTTGTTCACTGATCGCAAAGTATGCACCATAATAATACCAACAATAATTCGTAAATGATTTGATGTATCACTTTGGATAATATATCGTTTTAGTTTATTTCTATACATATATAATTACAATAATTCACGCTTTTTTGAACTACAAGTATCAGAATTAATTATCCATGAATTCATAAATTTCCGTAGACGTCAAAATTCGATTTAATTATGCGTTGAATTCAGAAACGGTGTTGAGTTATTTAATGATGATTGAAACCTATGACGCAAATGCGCTTCCTGCAAAACAAAGTTAAAATAAATTAAATAGAATTATATATGATGTAGAATAAAATCATTTTAAGATACAATTAAAATGAATTTATTGATATACTTACGTGGTATGCTCGTAAATTTAAATTAAACTGATCAACGAACTTTTAAAATTGGTCAAGCAATGAATCTGTTGAAGGCAATATATATATATATATATATATATATATATATTGTGTGTGTGTGTGTGTATATATGTATGTATGTATGTATATAACCTCGTTACTGTTTAATTACAAATATAGCTAAAACTAACCTATCTTAATAAAAAAGCTATGTTATATTATTGGCAATAGGTTGATAAATTACAATACAGCATATTCTTTGAATTATAGTGCTTTATTTTTCAAATTGTTTTGGTTCTTTTGACCATAAAAAATCATTTATATATCCCCTAAATGTAACTTTTAAATCTCTAATTTGAAGAAGTAAATAATATGCGCAATATCAAAAGAGAATAAAATTGGAAAATAATTGTGAAGATATTCTTGAATTAGGGAGGTTAAAAAGAAATCGTTGAGATATTTTTGCACATCGTTTGATATCAATACGCCTTAGGAGGCGCCCAACGAAATTCGGATATGAATTTCTAATACAGCTTTTCCAATATCATTCAAGAAATGCATAATATTTCACTAATATTTGGACAATATTTTCATAATAAGTTTACAAATTTTCCTTCAGAACAACAATCTGATACACGATTTACAAAGTAAAGATGAACTAACAATTCGGCTCTTACCATATGAATTAGGAGAAGTTTACGATGCAATATTTTAAATAATAAAAATTAAATTAATCCAATATGAAGTACCAGTGTTACGTTTAATAATAAAATGATAGAATTTTTTGCTCTTTATGATTTGCTCAACAGAATAAATTGCATGAAATAAATAAGCAAAATATTTCAAAACCCAAATAATTGGGTTGCTAACAATAATCAACCTACTGAATTTTTGGATGTCCTAAAAATTTGAATTGAAAGAATTCAAAAATAGTTCGGTAGTGTGATTATGAGCAACCTGCGAATTGCCTCGATTTTCTAAATAAATTTAAAATAATTTTTTATGTACTAAACCTAAAATTATTAAAAAGTATTTAAAAAACAGTTAAAATAAAAGGAGGGGGCGCTAGAAAAAAATGGTATACGGGTGCTGAGGAACCGGCCCTGTATATATATATATATATATATATATATATATATATATATATATTTGATTATCATTGCTCTTTCCAACTCTGTCGTCATTCAATTTGTCGATGACAAAGCTTAACTTTCGCCAATAGATAATAGGATGTTATTTATTCGCACCATTCTTGTATTTATTCAACTTCACGTGTATTTATATGAAAATTAAATTTATTGCATATAGCATATCGTACGATTAGACCCATTGCATGCGGACATATCGTAAATTCAAATGAAATATTACATTTGAAATACTGTACGGCTGTCATTATCCATCACCACGGCCTTTCCCTAATCGCCTAATGCATATAGCTTGTTCTTTGCCTAAGCTAAAAAATAATGAAAAAATAGACAAAACCACATACAAGAACAAGTTTCAGAGATAATTCAAAGCGGAAGACATGATTCAAATTAAAATTCGAAAATTGCTACTGGTCTAGCTCCTAACGAGCACCATACTAAAAACGTCAAGCTTGTCATGTTCGGCTAATGGCTGGTGATAAATCCCAATAGTTCGAAAGATTGTTTCAGTTAGATAACTATACATGTAATATAAATCTATATATGTGTATATAGACACAGTGTCGTGCATAATACTTTCATCAAATACATACCTACTACTAATTATATATATTGAAAACACGGGTGCATGGCATCGTGTCTTTAGGCAAATTGCTGGAACTTCCGTACCGTAAAAATGTGTACACATTATTAAAATCTCTATAAAATATCTGATAATTTGATGTACATATGTCCAATACACATTTTTGACCGTTGAATGACATTTTTTAACTTGAGGGTCTATAACCGCTGGATCTGCCTTCCCAAAAATTTAGTCAGTTTTTCATCTTGTCAATACAAGTAAAATGTTTTTTGAATTATTAAAATGGACGCTCGGTTCTCTTAAAAACTGAGTTACCGTTTTTGGCACGTTTTACCCCGTATCTTCGGAACGGCTAGACCTGCCTCCGTCAAAAACTAATCAGCACATTAATACGAATCGAATGTTTTTTTGAATTCAAATCGGATGATCGATGTTCCCGAAATCGTCGACGAAAATTTGTCTCCGCACACACACAACATACATACATACATACACACATCCATCCATACAAAATGTTCAGAAACCTTTGAAACGTAAAGATATATAAAAAATTTTATTTCGTTTTTTTTGCGATTACTATAACTTACCCTACGGGAAGTTAATAAGTTAAATTTTCATATCAAATCCCATAATAACCATATCCATATAAATATCTTGTATTTTTTTTACATTTATGTTAAGTAAATTAAAACAAGCTGTTTCAGTAAATACATTCATTTTTTGTTAGTTTCACATTCTAACATTTCACTTCTAAAACATTGATAAAAATTAACTAACTAAAATTTAATAGCTCTTCTATTTTTCTTCTGATTTCATTTCATCTAATTATAAGAAAATTAACGCTGGCGTGAAATTTAATTTTCAATAAAAATAGTATCTTACAATTGCTTCGATGACAATTACGGTTTTTACTTACCTTCTTGAAATATTATATATGGAAATAAAAGCCAAGCTTCGAAATAAAATATACCACTTCAAATTAGTACAGTACAATACAGTACAGTTTCGAGAAGAAAATATGTCTTAAACCACAGCTAAAATATATGCAAATTATTTACAAAATATTATTTATAATAAAGTTTAATTAAATTTAGTATACCAATAAATTATAAAAGTAACTAGATGTTATGTTAGTTAGCAGTTGTAACAGATATTGAAATTAAAAAAATAAATAGTATAAAATATACTAAACAATTAAATAAGAAAATAATAAACGGTTTGAAGCACATTGGGCTTTTATTAGATTGTGATATCGTTCGTAAAAACAAGTAGAACTATGGTAAGAAGATTTAAAGTTTTAGAGCAAAAAATGGGATGTAAGGCCAAGTTTTTGTAACCTAATCAGTATTATTACAACTACACTCACTAATTAATTCAAAGTTGATAGATTTAGTGTTACGTGCTAGTGTTTTTTTTTTCAATCAACACAAAAGATACAATGGGTAAACTTTATTTTGGTCATAACATTACATATTGTCATTCATAATTACTTTTTTTTTATTATAAAAACAGATTGTAATTGAATCTTGAGAAATAAAAAAATAAATATACGTCAATTACATATATTCTATGTTTCGTTATCATATTTTATATTGCTTTTATATTTTTCTATTTGATCCATCTTGTAAAATGTAAAAATTCTTTAAATTCTTTTTTTCATTTGCATGTTTTCCAATATTTTTCACGTCTGTCTATTTTGATGCATAGGTTTTTGGTTTTAATTCGAATGTTTTAATTCGAAAGGCAATTGATCTGACATTATAGTTAACATAATCTCCTGTTTGAACAACATGACCGTATGTCATTTTTCTCCAGATAAAAGTTGTGTTATTCATAAATAACCACAAGAAACCAACTTACTTATTTAATTTTATTATTCGTTGATCGCAAGAGTTAATAAATGTCGATGAATTAATCAACAGCTCTTACAATAATAATGAAGTAATTGTAAACGACTTTAAAACACATATGAAATTCTTTTTGATCCTATATCATCTTCTCGTATACCTTTTTCTTTACATTTTTTTTTAATTGCTATTATTTTTTTAATTTTTGACATTGAAATTGCTTTACTTCTTCCTATAATTAATTTATATTCAATTTCTATAAAATTTTATTGAATATCAACAAGAATTTTTTTTATTATAATTTTATTATTAGGATTATTTCATGAATGAAACCAAGGAATATTAAAATGAAATTAGGATTATAGTTAATTATAACATTTAATTTGCATTTAAAAAGTATTGAATATCAATTAATCTTAAATAAGAAGCAATAATGCAAATAGTTTCGACCTATTAATTGATATATTTATCCTTATTTATTAATTGAAACCAAACTAGAGGTATATTACTGTTAATAATATTATTGAATTTTATTCCAATTAGAAATATTGAATATTAAGCTTCTAACTTAATTATAGTGATTAATTATCATTAATATTTCTATTTATATAGTTTAACTAAAAACATTACATTTTCAATGTAAAGATAAGAATCTCTTTTTATAAATATATTTAAAGAAAAAAAAATTCTCCATAACAGCTTCAATGTTATACTCTAAATATAAGCTATTTAAATAAAAATATAAAATCAATAAATAAACTACTCAAAAAAATATTCTAATTAAATAAATCATTATTATATTTATTTGATATTTATTATAATTTTTAGATAATAAAGAATAATTCAAAAATAAACTGAAAATTTTTGTCTGGTTTATCACTTATTGGTATTTTCAATTATAAAATCATTTATAAAATGCAATCCGAAAATCCAACTTGGTGAATTCAACAAAACATCAAAGATTTTTTACCGTCCTCCTCAATCTTATTTTTTGACATTAACTCAAATAGTCATTATACTGAACAGAAGTAACAAAGACTTCAAAAGTCTTACATCCAATTTTATGTTCGCCTCTGCAGGTGACATTTCGTAAAACCAGTACTAAAGAAATGTGTTACATTTGTCAAAGTTTTATAAATGGTTACCGTGACGTGGTAATACATCAAAATCATTGACTTATGTTCAAACACACAAAATGGGGGAAAAAGGTGCGACCCGAAAGCTTTATTTAATACAACAAAATATTAACGTAGGCACATTAAATTGCCTGACTTTTCTCATTTTGATTTATACATCGACAGATGTGCCTGTTTTAATTTTACGACGTACTCTATTAAGTTTGTTTCATTTCTGTAAATCCAGGTTCGCACTAGTGCTGAGTCAATCAATCAAAAATGTTTGTTTTTTTATACAGATCTAGTTCTAAACTGATTAAATATCTTACTTCAAATTTCAATTATTACAACATATCTATATAACAAGAAAATTATTATATTGATATGACTGATTAAACTTATTGTAAGACTTTTGCTAAAAAAAGCCAAAATTTTCAACAAATTTCTTTTTTTTTATTATTATCTATTTTATTTACAACTGTCCAGTAATGGACATCTAGTAAATTTACAATTGTCAGCCGTGAAGGGGCATTGTTTTGCGTTGGAAAAACAACTCAATAGTTACAAATATAAAAAAAAAATTCAAAATGTTTAAAATTATTATGTTAAATGTTTAAGTTTTCAGAAAATTTTATAGCTTTTAAACATTTTAAATTATGGTTCGGAGAGTTCCAATAATTTTTAAGGCGCGATACCGTGCGCCACTAGTTTTTTTTTGAATTTTTTTTTTTGCAACTTTCCTTAAGGTGCCAACTGCCATGTACACTTTTGATTTATATCAGAAACAACCTTTTTTGTCAAAAATATTGTTTGAGGACGTAAATTGTCTGATGGTTAGGCGTGCTAAGTCAAAAAAATGTGACTAAACTTTCGCAATAAAAATTGCTAACAGTGACCTGGAAATATAGATATAAAACCAGTATAATTATAATTTGTTGGTGGTATTTTAGTAGGTTATTTAGTAGGTAAAAAAACTGTTACATGAAAATCAAAACCCAATATACAAAAATTGGGAGTAGATCCCATTAAAAATATTCTGACCATTTGAAAATAGACGGGATCGTAAGTTCAAATCTCGCTCTGGATATCGTGCAGTAGCGATGTCCATTTTAACTTGAAAATATGGATCAAAAATATATTTCCATTTTCGGGCACTGCGGTGTGAAATGGCAATAGGAAACCTCTCACACTATTTTTTCTTGGATCGAGTTGAAGTTTAACTTATGGACCCTATGGCAGTACAACCCATTATTACTTGAAAATACGTTGATCATCTGAAAATTATTTCTATTGGAAACTGACAAGATGGAAAAGTAATAAATCTATTTCACTTGTTCCTCTAAAATGTTCAGTCATGACAATCTCATTGAAACTATGTAAATAAACTATTTATTCCAAGTTTCTGCTTTCAGCCTTCTTATTATATATACATATTTCTGTTTTATATTTAGAACAGTAACCGCTTAATATTTATGTCTTGGGTCACATCACATTTCCTAGTTAATTAATGTTTACATTAATTGGGATTGTTTTAGTGTCTAATAAATATTACACATTTCATTTCTTCATGAGTTGAACTGTCAACTTCAGCATGTGACGTGACACATGACAAAGTTTTTTAAATACAAATCTTTCCGATGTGTCTTTTTGTAACTTCGACTTCGGGGTCTCATGTATATTTAGAAATGTCTGCTAATTGACGATTGGTTAAGTCAACGAGTGGTAATTTATATTTAACACATAAATTTTGACATAGACAAGAAGCATTAAAGTAAGGAGGATATAGATAAAAAACACAGATTATTTTTGTAGTGTTTTAGGAATATATTTCTATATATATATATATATATATATATATGTATATATATATATATATATATATATATATATATATATATATTCTCGCGTAATCTGTAGATTGTCCATAGCCATATCCCCATAGACAATTCCCTTAGGAGTAGTTGTTCGAAGTATGTTCGATATTTGAAGTTATTGCTTTTAACATCATGGTGTCGGAAAAGCCATTGTTTTCTTGCGTTTGTTCTTTGCATTCGAAAATGTATTACCTTTAGCCAGACATAAGCACAGAGCCAAACTATTCAGAAATTTTGAAAAAAAACTTTTAATTTAATCAATTAAATAATAGTACAAGGGCGTGAATAGGAAACTAAACAAAATAATAATTGTTTATTAATTCATTTATTTATATTCCTATTCCATGTATTTAAAGATGCATTAAGTTTAGTTAAAATTAATTCATTCGACATTTTTTTATAATAACAACAAAATCCAAATGCAAATGATGTATTTATTATAATAACATAAGATTTTCAACAATAGAGTCCTGTAACTCCCGTATCTTATGCATTGCTTCCCAAGATATTGATAATTTTTCTAAAAATTATTTCAGAATATTATTATTGCACAAATAAATAAATTTTATATCATTTTCTCAATATAAATATATTTAAATGTGTAAATAAGAGTGATCAAATTCATAATGTAATCAATAATATTTTGCTCATTATTTTTCTGACATAGAAATGACAAGACAAATTCACAAAGTCAAAGTCTTTTCTGCATTTTACTTTAAATATGTAAATTTTACTGATGTATTTTAACATAATGATTCAATAATGAAAACAAATTCTATAAATTTCAATAGATTTCTATACAATTTATCAAATTAGAATCCTGTATCCCATGTAGAAATTAATATGGTCTGAATCTACAAGCAATATAAAATCTACATTGGTCAAATTTGAAACCAATATCGGCTGGTCATAAAAATTGAACATTTTTTATATTGAGGCCATATAGGTAAACCAACAATTGGTCTATATTGGTCTATATTTGGAAATTTGGAACCAATGTTGCCTACGAATTGTTGAATGTTGGTAAGGTAATATACAATTAGACAGAGAGCTGGTAAACATTTAGAATTATTAATTATTGAATTATTCTGAAACTTATAACTGATGTTGAAATATTACACAAATATTTGAAAATTTGAAGTTGAAATAATATAACGCATAAATCAATATCATTTATTTAACAATAAAACACCTGAAATGAACATTAACGTAAATTTATTAAAAATGTTTTTGTGGAAATTCATTTATTAAATATAAACAATGATACAAATATATAACTGCATTAAAAATATGATTATTCATAAAACACAAAAGTGTCATGAATATTGATTATTTTTTAATGGATATTTATTAATACATATCAAGTATTTTTTTTTTTATAACAATAACAAAGGCAAATTAACTTTCCTATTTACAACATCGTCACTCGATAAAATATTGTACAGCACCTGAACATATTTTATTCGTTGTTAATATATTTATTATCCATTATGAAATATTTATTTCATCATCTAGAACAGTCATTGGGAAACCTACATTACATTTGATATATATCAAGTAAATTATTTATTTATTTATTTATTTATACGCCAATCGGCTTTATACAGTTTTATAATATTGTTTGCTAATTCATAACTTGTATATTTATATCTATATACATATACACACAGATATATACACATATATATACATACGTATACACATACATACACATCTACTTACATACAGATAGACATACATATATACTCAATTTAAATCGAATAACAGCAACAAAATTAAATTAATTTAACTATTTATAACATCGTCATTCGATAAAACACTGTACATCATCTGAACATATTGTATTCATTGTTAATATAAATATTATTCATTATGAAATATTTATGAAAGCATTGAAATGAGGTTATGAAATTTATTTTATCGTCTAGAACAGTGATTGGGAAATTTTTTCAATCATAACCCCAAAATATTTTTGACCAAGTTTGCATTGTCATTTAAAACTTGTATTCCTTGTTTATTATATCTATTATTCAATATGAAATATTTATGAAAGCATTGAAATGAGGTTATGAAATTTATTTTATCGTCTAGAACAGTGATTGGGAAATTTTTTCAATCATAACCCCAAAATATTTTTGACCAAGTTTGCATTGTCATTTAAAACTTGTATTCCTTGTTTATTATATCTATTATTCAATATGAAATATTTATGAAAGCATTGAAATGAGATTGTAAAATAGGATTGACTTAACTCTTTCCTTTAGAAATGATTTAGATATGATTATCTTATCGTCTAGAACAGTGACTGGGAAACTTTTTCAATCATAACCCCAAAATTTTTGTCCAAGTTTGTATTGTCATCTGAAACCTCGTATTCCTTGTTAATAAATTTATAATATATCATTATATATTATCAATATGAATAATTTATGAAAACGTTAAAATGAGATTGTAAAATGTACTTGACTCTACTTTTACCTTAAAAAATAATGACTTCATATCATAGTCTAGAATCTTGCTATGCAAATGTACAGATTTATTGACATTCCACATTGCATTTATCATAATCAAACATTATGACTATTCTGTCAAAATTTATATCTTTCCTTTCTACAACTTATTTAGTTACAAACTTTTGATGAAAAACTTTTCGATAACATTTTACTACTAAGCAAACCAGTTTCTCTATTTTCTGCGCTTACAACAATATTACCTGAAAATAAATAAGAATATGTTTTAAATGCAGAGACATATAATTATATTATAACAAGTATTGTCTTACCTTTTATAAATATGAAAGTTCAGATATGTCTTCACTCAAAAAGATTAGGTTAT
The DNA here is from genome assembly GCF_003426905.1 of Ctenocephalides felis. Lineage (NCBI taxonomy): Eukaryota > Metazoa > Arthropoda > Insecta > Siphonaptera > Pulicidae > Ctenocephalides > Ctenocephalides felis. Next base: position 26,093,147 of record NW_020537646.1, read on the forward strand.
GTTATATTTTATTATGTTATATTTTATTATATTTCACGTAATATGTACAACTGATTTCTCAATGTGTTTAAACTCCTGATCAATATAAAAATCCTTTGTGAGAAAAATAAAATTATCTTGCTTTTCTTACCATTTTTATTGAAAACTTGCAAATTTTGACATTTCGAATAGCTAGTTTCCGATTATTTATTAGAGATACTAATAATAATGTAGTTAGCAGTAATTATTCTAAAAATAAATAGCTATTAGTTACAATGCATAAACGCATAATTAAGTATTATACTCACCAATAGTAAAAAGAATTCGTCTATTAAAACTAAGGTTATGTTAGATATACATAACTTATTACTTAATCTATCCATCCCAAATCAAATCAGATGACGTAAAATTAAGTTGAACTTTCAAACCTTTGTATTTTAATCCAAAGTAACAACAAAGAAATGAAATATTGTATATTTTTCAGAGACAATGCTTACTAAACAATTGTTAACTAAACTTGTTTGTGGTATATATTTCGCGCCAATGCACATTACACACATTAGAAAACAATGAACACTATAACACTATTACACATTACACATAATTGAAAATATTATTTGATTATTTCCAGCAAAACTAGTATCTTAAAACATACTATAATTAAGAATTTTGCATTAAGGACGCCGTGATTTTGACACGCACGGCGTTACTTGTGGGCTTGTGGCATCATGAGTCATGCTCATGCATAGCAGTCTAGAAAGTTCTAGAATCCTATACCTGCAATACAAGATAGTGAGTTGCTACAATACCATTATATATCTTGGTGGTGTAATGGTTAACATCACAGCGTTTTAATTTTGATTTTGGGGTTCAAATCCCAGTCCCTTTATTATTATTTTTTTATTTTATAATTGCATGAGTAAATACAATTAAAGTTTTCAATTAGTTTTATATATATCGGACAGTATTTAAAACAAATTACCCTGTAACATTTATAACTTTTTTATAATGAAAGGAAAACTGAATTTTTATACTATTCTCAACATTTGAGATTTTCATAAAGAAACCGTATAAAGTATTATACATCGTTAGAATCGTCTCAAAATTCTTAGTTTTTCTTCCACATATCAGAACTTGGTATTTTAAACGGTTTGGCCTATAGGCGAGTTGCAGTGCCAAAATTTTAAAAAAATTGGAAAATTTCAAGAAAAATATATGAATACACATGTCGAATTATATATCATTTTATTCGTAATTTTATTCTGCATTTTTCGGCTGAATAAACCTTTTAAGTATCCTTTACCGTTTAGATTGTAGCATAGGATATATGTGAATATATAGATCTTTGATCTCATTCCACTTCGACAAAATATTTAATTAGCAAATCAGATTTTTTCACAAAACAAACTTCTTTTTCGAGAAGTTAATTAAATAATAATAACAATATTTAATAGTGAATTATAAAAAATGTTGCATCAATATTTTAAATTTGAGTACAATATTTACTTACAATATTGATGATAAAAAATATTACATCATATTTATTTTTCTAGAGAAGGACAATATTTATTAGCCGATAATAAAAAAATATTGCATCAATATTTATATTTTAGTTTGAGAACAATATTTATCAGCCGATGATAAGAAATATTGCATCAATATTTATATTTTAGTTTGAGGACAATATTTATTAGCCGATGATAAAAATATTGCATCAATATTTCAATTTTAGTTTGAGGACAATATTTATCAGCCTATGATAAAAAAATATTGCATCAATATTTCTATTTTAGTTTGAGGACAATATTTATCAGTCGATGATAAAAAAATATTGCATCAATATTTATTCTTCTATTTGAGGACAATATTTATTAGCCGATGATAAAAAATATTGCATCAATATTTCTATTTTAGTTTGAGGACAATATTTATTAGCCGATGATAAAAAATATTGCATCAATATTTCTATTTTAGTTTGAGACCAATATTGGACAAGGCCATTTATAGAGATTATTGCCTCAATATCGGCTGACGTTGGCCTGATCGATTAGTTGACATCATCACAGAACCGACGTTCGCCGATATTTTTGCAATATAGGTAATCACGGCCACAGAAAACCGATATTGGTAATATATTGTACCGATATTAATTTCTACATGGGATATGTATACAAGCCAATCTTGAAAAAAAGCATTAAATTATTATTTTTTCTAATTCTCTTCGTAAAGAATTTGTACATATTTTTAATTTACCCTATTTGACAATAAACTACCTCATTTTTTTTAAAAAAATCCTTAAATACATAACTAAAATATTAAGTATTTTCTGAGTTTCTCAGTTTCAGAACAAACTATCTTCTTGTGTTTGACTAAGGGTAATTTTCATACAACTAAATTTCATAAACCTTATGTATTCGTAAATAGTCTGTTGCACGTATTATTATATGGTAGTGAGGGGCACAAAGGATCAATTTGACTTTTGGCAATTATACTTTGAAAACCAAACCAACTACATCAAAACGAAAAACATATCGCACACACAATTATTCATGTTCAGTAGAACTCCTAGCTAATTCGTTTTTTTTACAACTTTTTAAAATTCACCTGGTTCTTTTCACCCCATAGACGGAATTAAATACAGCTAGAGTGCAAACTATTCCAATGTTTTATATTTAATTTTAAAAGAATTTTGTGAAATAATAGTTACAATATTTAACCAATGCAAATAATAAATTGTATGGGCATTTTTTGCAAATGTAACACTGCATACAACCTTGATCTGTTTCTTTTTGAATAACTATTAATTTACCTCTTGCAAAATTACTAATTTTAACTTAATTTATTTTCATACATTTTTTTAATTTTTTTACACCTTTGACAAGATAAAGGTCCACTTGGACCCTTTTACCCTACTCATATATAGCTTTTATAGGGGCTAGTGCAAAAATAACTCTCAAATAATTATATAGCGTATACTTAAAACTATAATAAGGTCTTGTAAACTAAGCAACAGTGCTTATAATTAAAAAACCTAACAACGAAAGAAAATTGCCGTTTATCTCCTGATAGAGGCATCATAAGGACCAAGGTGATAACTAATTATTCATTTTTTTGCCATCTACTTTTAAATATTAAACAAATTCTAACTTGACTGTTTTTGAGATATCGGTGGTAGACCTTTTCGCTCGAATACCTTTAAGCCCTGTTCTACCCTATACTTCGTACAAAAATATCAAAATTTTTGATGCTTTATTTAGAATCTGCAGATACTAATTTATATGCGAGTATAAGACAATTATATATTACTCTCGATAATCATTGATAGATATACTCGGGCCAAGAATAAAATTTACAAAAGTTAACTACAAATGTTTAATTTATATACATTTTCTAAAGTTTTGTTGTTATCTCGACTTCTGTTCTGACCCGTTGTAAACTGTCTGGCTGTAAGTGCATCTCGCATTTGAGAAGATATATGGCACCAAATCATTGTACCTTTGGGATACAAGAAAGAAACTGCAGGCGTCGTAATGTGCTCTTATCGCCAACTTACCTATAATTCTTAGGCGGGTCCTGAAAATTTCACATTTATAGTAAAAAAACTAGTGGGGTGCATGGCATTGCGCCTTAAGGCAAATTGCTGGAACTTTCCGTACCGTATGGAACCCAAAAAAATTACACAAAATGTGTACACATTATTAAAATCTCTATAAAATATCTGATAATTTGATGTACGTATGTCCAATTAACATTTTTGACCGTCAAATGGCATTTTGTTAGCTTATTTTTATTGAGAGTCAATACGAATCGAATGTTTTTTGATTATTCAATCGGTTGATCGGTGTTTCTCTGAAAACGTCGACGAAAAGTTTTATACGCACACACACATACATTTTGCCAAAATATTCAGAAAACTTGCAAACGTAAAGATATATAAAAATTATCATTTTCATTTTTTGCGATTACTATAAATTACCCTACGGAAAGTTAATAAACCCATTCAAAATCTAGTTACAAAAAATAAATTAGACTTTTATGGAAATAAATGAGAATTTTTTTAGATAAAGCATCTGAAACCTTCATATTAGAATTTGACTTTTACGAGAATAGATCTAAAACTACTGTTTAGTGAGTTATTTCCAAAATACCTAATGTTCCTTACCATATATCGTAATTTTTTCGACTGTTAAGAGAAATGTAGGCTTAATCATATCAGGATAAATGCATCTGTCCGATTCGAAAACACCCTTGATACAACTAACAATTTTCTCGATTTGTCTCGAAATCTTTATATACTTATAACTATATTTAGCTAGATACAAAACATATTTTACTACAAACTAAGCTTTTATGTCTTCGATCTATGCCGTTATGAAATTGTGTTAATTATTTTCTAATTTCTACGAAAAACGTTTTTGTGCAATTTACATAAATTTAGTTCGTTTGAATAATTTATCATTAATATTTGAACAGTTATATCATTAATTATCAAATTAATATGTAAGTAATGGAAACACACACAATAGAAGTGAACAACATGAAAACTCGAATGATCCATCATATTTATAATATTTTTCTTGTTTTCAAAAATTTGTTCTTATTTTGAAGAAAGAAATAATAATCTAATTCTAATTATTATTGCAAATTAATTGTTATAAATCGCATTGCTTAGTACTTCAAGTGCAAAAGTGATGATGTTTAATTCTCAAATTAATCGCATTAATTGTAACAATTTAACGATTATGGGCTCTTGATATATTAGTCTAACATTGTAAGTACAATGTAATTTATGACATTATTCTTAGAACGATATCTACTTGTATGTTTGTTACGTGATCGAGTTCAATATCATGCACAATCTGATTTTTAGCATGCGATCTTTTATTGCGAATTTTCATCAAGTCGTCACTTAACAAGGTCAAGTGAAAAATATTTTTTTAACTAAAAAGTTCAGTTTTAGAATATTCCATTCAAACATATAATAAATTTGGTGGTGATGAATTCTAAAATATTGATAATTTTAAGGCTTTGCAGAATTTCAGCAAAAAAAAATTTTTTCTTAATTTTTGTTCATGTCCCCCAAAAAACATAAAAAACTCTACAGAAAATTAAATTGTTTTTTTTTTTTTTTTTGATAAGCCTTTAAAGTTTTATTTTTGTAATGCTATGTCTAATAAGTTG
>NW_020537646.1:26099306-26181874 GCF_003426905.1 Ctenocephalides felis
TTTTTCAATTATGAATTATAGAAAATTAATACGAAAATTTAAATAAAAATGTTAGTGGTGGACCATTGATATAAGAAGAAATAGTATTTTGAAGTAAAATGGGTTGACTTTAAAAAAATTGGCTCCCAAATTAAAAAAAGTTTGATAATGAGGCAATATGTATTTTCAATTACTTAAAAAAAATGCGGTGGCCAGTTCGCTCAACACTTGGTTCACACAAATATGCAAAAACCTGTCCGGAGTTATACTAAATAATTTCCGCAAATTTCACACGCATATTATGTATAATTTTCGAATGCATAAAAGACAAAAAAAAATTAATATTCAGGGGTGGTCAACCCTCACTATGGTTTGTAATAAGAGTGAAAATGGGGCTATTTGTACTTTTTAATTGCACATGATAAAAGAAAGGTCCAAATTTTAAAATAAAACAGTAGTTGCCAAGTCGCTTAACACTTGGGTTCAATAAAATATGCAGAAACTTGTCCGGAGTTATACTTCATAATTTTTTTCACTTAATAATTTTATGTATAAATTTCGAATGCATAAAAGACAAAAATAAAATTAATATTCAGGGGTGGTCAACCCTTACAATGGGTTTGTAATAAGAGTGAAATGGGGCTATTTCTACTTTTTAATTACACATGATGAAGAAAAAGTCCAAATTTTAAAATAAAACAGTAGTTGCCAAGTCGCTTAACGCTTGAATTCAATAAAAATATGCGAAAACCTATCAGACAGACAGATGGACATACATATATATATATATATATATATATATATATTATATATATTGTATATATGTATTATATATAGATTATGACTTTATATAAGGTTGTCAAATATCTCCCTTCCGCCTTTTGTATTATAAACCAAGAGCAAAAAAGCGGAAGGGAGATAATTGACAACCTAATATATATATATATATATATATATATATATATATATATATATATATATATATATATATATATATTTGTAAATACTATTTCTGGTACCCTTGCGTTTTGCTAATGGATTTTATGTCATACTTAACAAGGCCTAAATCATTCTAAATTATGTCTACTTACATCTTTGACAATTGCACAATATTGTAAAGCATTGCCTTCGATACTATTTCTTTATGTTCAAAATTTTGTTTGAAATTATTTTTTAATTTTATTAATTAGCATGAGACGTTTAATATTTATTTAGTATATTTTCAATAAGAGATTCAATATTATAATTAATTTTGATAAAATATTACCACATATGTCAAAATCTTATAATAATTTAATTATTAATGAAATCTTATTCCGTATACATTTAATACATTAATACATTTAAATTTTATACTAATAATAATTAATGCATTTAAAATTGGACAATACGGGCGAACAAAAAAGGCGGGCTAATGGAGGCACTAATTTTTAGTTATTTTCATTTATTTTTATTGTAACAATTTCAGTGCTATCGGTTATTTCCATTGTGTGAGTAGTCGATCAGTTATTTGCATTTAGTGTTAATTTTATATTCGGATAAACTGTCAAAATTATAAAATCGGGCAATTCGGACAAAGGAAAAGGCGGGCCGATTCAGACGCTAATCTATAGTTATTTTCCTGATGTGTTGATTTTGCAAATCAGTGTTATCGTTTATTTCCAGTGTATAGCAAGTTGATCCGTCAGTTTTATTTTTATTTTGTGTTAATTTTATATTCGGACAACATGTCAAAATTACTAGAATAGGGCAATTCGGACAAGCAAAAAAGGCGGACCGATGCAGACGCTAATTTTTAGTTATATTTCTGATGTTTTGATTTTGCAAATTCAGTGTTATCATTTATTTCCAGTGTATAGCAAGTTGATCAGTCAGTTTCATTTAGTGTTAATTTTATATTCGGACAACGTGTCAAAATTCTAAAATCGGTCAATAGCTATAAACAAAAAAGGCGGGCCGATGCAGAAGCAAGCTTTAGTTATATTTCTGATATTTTGATTTTACAAATTCAGTGCTATTAGTTATTTCCATTGTGTAACAAGTCGATCAGTGTGTTTTTTATTCAGTGTTGTCAGTGTATTCAAATCAGTTTACATCACTACGATGATACTTCAAGACCTTTTCGAATAGCTGTCAGCTTCGACTGCTACTTCCAGGTAAATTTTAATTTTATATTATTATTTCAATTAGGTTTTGCATTAAGAAATGTATATAGGTATATATAGTGTATATAGCACTAATACAAAAATCACGTTAACTTTATATCTCTTACACCTTATACCATTAAGAGAGAATTCAGCAACTGGGCATTCTTTTAAGCCTACAATAGTTTACTTGCAGATGACTGCTTATTTTTATAATGAAACCCAACAAATTTACTTGATTCCCTTGGACAATTATAAATTACATAAGATGTAATAGAAAAACGTTTATCATTTAGAATATATGTTGTTTTAATTATTTGTGGTGATTTGATTCATTTTGGAAGAAGCACCTTTATTTTTGAATTATTTTCTATTTATCGGAGAATAAAATTCTTCAAAAAGTTTTAAGAACACGACGACTTCAACACATTAAAATCTTCTTTAATTATATTATTGAGCACAAAATGTTTTATAGTTTATTATACTGATTTTAGCAAATAATTTCAATATTATTAATGTATTTTGGTAAAACATTACTATAATATATAATGTGTACATGTGATAAACAACTTCTGCACCCGAAGTCACTGTACAGATTATTTAGCTTTTAGTGATTTTAAATATTTCTTCTATGTTTTCAATTGAAAATAGCCCTTGTCCGGCATTGCTGCACCAATAAAAAAAGTCCCCTATTAGATGAATTCTAATAAAAAAAATCATCAAATATGGATGGATTAATCATCTAAAAATACGAAGTGAGAAGTTTCAGCCCAACAGCTCGTGAGGTTCTGATTGCTATTCAAATAAAAAAAAATTTTTCAAATTGTATTTCTAACACCACAAACTTTTGCGTCAAGCTAGTAAATTTATAGTTACACTTTCACCTAAAATTTTCGAAACCAGTCTAAATTCATAATACTGCCTCTTTGTTAATTATGCAATACTCAAACTTATCTGTTGATACTTTTCTTCTTGTGTTCAAAATTTAAGGTTTTCAAAATAAAGTGTTTCATATAATATTAGAGTATTCTCAATGTAAATTATATTCATGTATATTTTGATAATATATTATTACATAAGTCAGAGCCTGTACACATTTCGAGTACTGAAAATTTACACTGTATTGTCAAGGTCTCTTAACAGATAGTAGATGTAATAATTGTGAGTTCATAAATATTTATAAAATATTTTTAATGACACAAATTTTTGCATCTTGCTAATATTCTAAACGTCATACTTTTACTTAATATAGCTAAATCACTGTGAATTCATAAAACTACGCTTTTCTTTATTGAACAATATAAAAATGGCCTTTGTTACTTCAAACTTTTTGTGTTAAAATTATTGTTTGAACTTTCTTTTAATTACATTAATTATCAAAAAATGTTTCATATTTCATTAGTACATTTTTCGTAATTAGCAGCTCAAAACCTATTTGAAATATTTATGATAGAAAAGATTAATATCGTTGGTTATTTATACCAACATTTCATGGTCTGATTCACTAGATTCTAATCTGTTATAAATTTACTTAGCGTTTGCCAACTTGTGAATAAAGCACCGTTGTTAATATTATAACAGGTAATTAATTAGTAGATTTACAAAATATTATAATGGATAACAGTCGTTCATTTAGTAGCGTTAGATGTAGTAAAAAGTTGATCGAAATTATAGAAATCAGTTATAAAAATAACTGACAAAAATAATTTGTTCATAAATATACCTCTTTATCTTTATTTACCTTATACCACGTAGTGTAATATCTATGATTGAGCCCCATATTGTTTAATTTTTGTTCTTGTTTATAAATTACAATTTTTCGTTCAAAACAACATACATTATTGTTCATTTTTAAACTTGTTTTTTTTTTAATTCAATCTAATAGCTTGTAATAATTGGAGTTGGCCCATTTAAGAGCAAATATATTTGTAACTCATTCTATATTATCATACAATAATGTATTTTTAATAACTAAATTTACTATTGATTCACATATCTATTCTGACAATTTTCTTTGAACAGTAATCATATATCATCACACAAATCCGAATTAAGTATATTAAATAACTTTTTATATTTCTTAAATTAATATTGATTTTTTTAACTTTAATTACTGGTTTGTCCAAGTTTGAAAACTTTACAATAAGTTTTCAATTTACAATGGATTTGTCATGGAAATCATTCGAATCATTTCTTCCTATTAGTGAGTTAGTAAATATTGAGAATATTCGATAATTTTTACTCACAATTTTCACTGGTTATTTGTTGTCACTAATTTTCTAAAATTTTAATTACGAACAATTAATTATCACAAAAACGACGATTATAGAATTTATAAAAATAGAATAATGTATTCAGTAAATAGAGATTTTTTTACTAAGAATCTGTTACGTTTATTATCAATTTATTTAATGTATAATTTCACTCAAATAAAACAGTATAAATAAGACGTACGTGATCCAACTGTTACATTGTTTCATAATTAATTACACAAAATTATTTTAAATATACATTTTAGAAACACTTGCTACAAGTCTTTGGCTACTGAGATTGTGCTTATATATTATCACTGCAATTTATAATTAATACAAATTGCTGTTTGTATTTTATAATCTATTTATAAATATAGTAAATGGCTTTAAGGAATAAATGGTTGCTTGATATTAATTTGCTAGCCGACAAATGTGTTGATCTTATTTCGAGTTTGAAATGATTCAAATTAATCTACACGTTGTTGCAGAAACTACAAATATTATAATCCATCTTGTTATTTTTATATTATGAATATAAAAATACAAATAAGACTGAGTTTTGCGATAAATAATTTTTATATACTTACGTAAATACCTATGCATTGGTATCTGGATCCATTGATATTTGATTATTGATATTATTAAAAATAAGAGTTATGAAAATTGCAGGATTTGATATAGAATTTCAAATATATATTTCTTATTACATTATTGAATTTGCTTCATTTTTATCTATTTTTTTTTGTTAACTTCCCGAAGGAAAAGTTGGTTTTCTGCGAAAAAATCCGATTTGCTAATTTTATGTTGTCTTGATGTTTGAAGTCATCCTGAAATGAGTAAGACCAAATTTGGAAAAAGTACGTGGGCCAATTTTTGACTGTTTGTCGTTTTTTTTGAAAACGGTTGAACCGATTTTAAAAATTGAAAAAGGCCGTAATATTTAGATAAGTTCTATAAGACTATGATATATACAGCGAAAAAAGTTCTATAAAAATCGTTTTATTTTTTTTTTAATTTTGAACAGTTTTTGATTTTTTATAATCGATTTGATAGTATGAGCTTAAATTCTAAACTATTCCCAACCAATATCTTTTTTAACGGTTTTGAACGGTTTTTGAATTTTCAGAATCGATTCAGAATTGCGGGCTAAAAAGTGGACGAAAAAATTTTTCACTTTCGTGCTATTAATAAAGAAACGGCATGACCGATCGTCGCACAAAACTGACAAACGAGATACCTCGAATGGCTTTTAAATGTTTGAAATAGATCCAGCCGTTTTTAAGAAAACGTCGATTCACAGCAAAAAAACTTCTCCTTCGGGAAGTTAATTAATTGTTAATTATATGCACGGAATCACAGCTACACTAAATGTTTTGAAATGTTTGGAAATCAACATTAGTTTAAGTAATCATACTCATATTTAGCGTCATTATAATCATAAATTGAAATTTTTTAATATTGAATATAGTAATTATATTATTCTAAATTATACAAATTCATTAAATATTTTTATGAACTTTTTGTCAAAATGCTGCATATAACATTTAAAATCATTACACCACTAATACTAATAGCAGCTTCCTGATCATAAGCAATTTTCCGTTTGTTATTAAATTTCTAAATTAATTAAGCTATCTGTAAGGTTTAAACAGTCAGCATTGCCTTCACGGACTTGGTCCATGTTGTCAGTGAATTTGTCCGTGGCTTCTATTGTGCATTCTCCTACTTTTATTTCAAAGTTGCCATATCTGGACCACATATCTTTGAATATTTTTGAGGATTCTTCGGGTTTCAAGAATTGTTCGAACGCGGACTGTATCTAAAAAGAACAAAATACATTAAAATATTCTATATTCTAATCGATCTATTAAGCTTCCGGATTGCAAATATTTAATTTAATATTTTTATACTTCATTCATCTTACTTGATTCAAGCAAACTCTACTGATATTAGTTATGACGCACTGCTTGGCATGGTGCCCGATGTCTGAACCACTCTCTGTGCGAATTCCGTCGAATATATTCAAGTTATCATCCCTGCAAGCCTTAACCTTAACACGGGTTTCTTGTGCTAAATCTTGAGCTTTTTGCCGTTGGTCTTCTAGGCATTCCTTGGCGGCTTCACTCACGTATTTGCTAAGTTCACTGTTAATTTTTTCGTTGAACTTCAATTTCAGACAGACATTTTCTTTAAGTCAGATAATCTGCGTTATAATAAATATTATGATGTATTTAAACTAACCTGTTCCAAATAATTGTCGATTTCTGGGGCGAGGTCATTATTAGATGGAATGGTGGCGTCCTAAGTTAATATAAATATTAGTAATTTATTTATTGTTAAATAGTAATTAGAGCAAATAATAATCATTGCACTTACCTGAGCGCAGGCTACTGCGACCAAAGCGACTACAAAGATTTTGTACATTATATAATAATTCCGTTTCTTCGCTGAACAATTGAGTCTGACTTTTTTCTTCAGTTAATGTGACTTTTTATACAAAGTCTTATCAATTTTGAAACGATTAAGAGTATTAAGTCTAGATGAAAATTTACAAAATGTCATGTATCCAATATCCATATTTATAGTAATAAACTTGGTAAATTGTAAAAATCATAATCATACTGGATTAGTATTTGGGTTACTAATACGTGTTTCTTGTTAATTCTGTCGACATAGGAATGAATAAAAAAGCGACGTAGTTACATATTTTATTCGCGTTCAAAATTAAATTGTTTTTGAAACGATTTGTGATGAAATACATGAATAAAAAACAGGAAAAGTCATTATATTCTATGTATTCTGCAAAAAGTTACTACTGCTGAATTAATTTTGGATTGGATTTTAATTAGAGGTCACAGGTTTGATACCCACCTTGAGCAACCTGATGTCAAGCAAGAGTGGCATCGGTTTTCACTTGGAAATATAGGTTTACGTACTAATTCAGCTATCTTAAAAGATTTGGAGATCAAAATTGAAACTAGTGGCCCTTAAGGTAAATTTCTGGTACTTTCCGTACCGTAACGATGTGTTCAAGGAATATTGAATGTTTTCAAATAGATTATTATAATATTGTAATATTGTCTAATATTTCTAGTTGAAATTATTTGTTTAAAGCGTATTAGAAATTTAGTCAGAATTAAAAATAAAATCTGAATTATTTTCGATATACAAAAAATTTTTTTTTGAAAAAAATATTGAAAAAAATTGTTTTTTTTCCAAAATCAATTATTTTGCTGAAACAAGCAGAAAGTTCTTTGATTCATTCAAATTGGTCGCTTATTTCTCTACTATGTTTTGCACATTTAACTCTGTATCTATGGTATGGCTTGACCTGCCTTTGCCAAAAACTAATCACCCCTTCTCCCAATCATTACAAACTGAATGTTTGTTAGATCATTCAAATTGGATACTCCGTTCTCTCAAAAACTCGATTTGTATTAACTGCTCTGTATCTCCGTAACGGCTGGACCTGCCTTTGCCAAAAACTAATAAGCACATCTCCCAATAAATATAAATCGAATGTTTTTTGAACCATTCACATTGGTTGATTCGTGTGCCCGTGAATGAAAAAAATGCGTACATACAAAACACACGCACACACATTCATTTTTTCTGAGGTATGCCATAATGATCAGAAACCTTCAAACCGTGGAGAAATGCAAAAACTTTCATTTTCGGTTTTTGGCCCATTACTATAACTACCCTACTGGAAGTTTAAAATAGTTATATCAGTCCAAATTATATAAATCCATTACATACTTTTATAAACTATTTTTATTAGTCAAAATGCTACCTAAAACAACTAAAAACTTCACACCATAAATACAAATAGCTAATCATAAAATTTTATTTATCAGTAAGTTTTAAGCAGTTGCCACTTTCTTTACCGACTTGCACCAAGTTGTCTTTGAAATCTTCCAAGGTTTGCTTTGCGCATTTTTCGACCTTGTTGACCAAGGTGTCAAATTCGGACCAGGTCTGATTAAGACTCTCGAACCATTGTTCGGATCTGTCGATGGCTTCTTGTAAGAGCTAAAATAAAACAAAATAATAGAAAACTGTCACTTTGAAGTGATCAATTGCATTTCAAAAAAATAAAATATTTTCAACGTATTATATAATTATTTTATTTTATTTATCTTACGTCTTTCAAACAGGTATTGACTTCATAGAGATCGGTCTTATCTAACTCATGGCAATCATTGTCGTATTTTCCACGAATGTTTAGAAATTCCCCTTTGGTATGTTCCCAAAAGGTAAAGATACTTTGGTGAACATTTTCGAATTGATCGATGTTATCATCCCTGCATGCCACAATTTCAGCACGGGATTCTTGTGCTAAATCTAGAGCTTTTTGTTGTTGGTCTTCAAGGCATTTCTTGGCGGCTTCACTCAAGTTATTACAAAGTAAACTATTAATTACTCCGTTGAACTACAATTGAAGCAAACATTTCTTCACAAATCTTAAGATGCATTTAAAGTCACCCCTTATTATTCATTGTTAAATAATAATTGTAACAAGTAATAATCATTACACTTACCTGAGCACAGGCAACTGAAACCAAAGCGAATAAAAAGATTTTGTACATTGTGAAATAAATTCGTTTATTCACTTAACAACTGAGTCTGATTTTTGCTTTAGTGAACGTGACTTTTATACCTGATCATATCAATTTTGAAACAATTGGGCAAACAAAGTCCAGATGAAAATGTAGAAAACGTTACGTATTGAATATCCATATTTATAGTAATGAATTTGCTAAATTATAAACAATAATTAAAATACTACTGAGTTATATAAATACTTGGGTTACTACGTGCTTCTTGTTGATTTTTATTGGAAATAATCTTTCGGCTTCGAAATAGAATAACATTAAAAACTAAACCTATGTACATATTAGTTAACGTCATATAAATGATATCATTAAAATTAATCTATTTATTGTTTTAACAGTACTGCATTTTGTTTATCCTTAACATATGTAAGGATCACAAATTAGAAAAAATATAAATTGTAAGATAATATTTTAAGCTTGCTCAACTTTACTACCACAATTTAGGCAAAAATTGAGGCTAATGAATACATCATAAATTAATTGTTGAACAATTACTAACTATTAAGTATGCTATACACATCTTTAATTGTTGCAATAATATATCGCAATGATAATACAATAAGCTACTTTTATTATTTTTTTAAAATAGGAACAAATATTAACAAAAACGTTAAGGTCGAAAGAAAACATACATATGTTTTTTGTGTCTTAAATTACATTATTGTTTCTAAAATACTTTATATTATAACAGTAAAAGCAATTAAGTATATGATAAAGAATTATATATTTTTTACATTAATTCTATGGTTCTCAAAGAGTGCATGTCTATATAGGTTTTACAAACTATATATAACTTGGTTTTGCACCAAAGTTTAGATAAATACTAAATGAAAATTATATCTATTCTGATTGAAAGAAATGTAAATGTCTGGTATTGCATATTACATTATATATTATAATGTAATGTTTTATAAATGTTTATTATTAGTACGCAAGATTGCTGTTATAATTATAGCTTTCATTGAAAAGAAAATTATTTTTAAATCAACTATTCGAACAAATAAAATATTCTGATTGAAAATTGATTTAATGAGATTAAAACACACTTTTTGGAATACAAGTTCTAATTTATTGTTAATTAAAGTTAATAAACACTATTTCAACGTTTCAAGAATCAAAGCACCAAATGTTCTGACACATAATATTCAATCAAAAATCATATTCATATTTAGCATAATGTTCAGTATTGGATTAACACTTGGGGCACTCGGCACAAATATTACCGATTTTAATTTAGTTTGATGTGACAATCTAGATGCCTTGCGTTATATTTTTCAAGTACATTTTATTAATCATCTGAGATTAAATTATTGAAACTTATTTAATTATTAGACCTTTTTTCGAAAACGGTTGAATCGATTTTAAAAATTGAAGTCATTTGATGTATCCAGATTTTTTTTTTTTAATTATTGTTACAACAGCAATCAGAACTCTTACTATATATAAGTTCTATGAGCTGTTTGGTTCAACGCTTATGATCTAAGATATCATTATGAGAGGCAACCCATCGGTTCACCATTCTCCTATGTGTGGGGTTTTATATATATTAGCTCTTACGTTTAATAGTTTACCTATGATTGAGTGATGCAACTATATCCACAAAGGACGATTTCTACTTGTATAACCACAAGTAGAAATTTGACATCAAAGTTGCCTGACGTCGGGCTACGGCGGTATCGGGAATCAAACTAGCGAACCTGGGACTAGTTGCTGCTAGCCCACGCTCTAACCGATATCGCCACCGCTGGCCCATGTATCTAGATAAGGAAGTCAGTGGCGTAACTAGACCATCCGGGGCCCGTGGCAAATTTTTTTGATGGGGCCCCCCTATCAGTAAAATTAAGTGGTTTTAATTTAATTTAAAAAAACTCGAAATTTTTCAACGTGTTAAATGTTATATATATCCACGATTTGTAATTAATTGTATTGAAAGTGAGTAAATCTACTTCGACTTATTCATATTGTATGGTTTGAAATTAGGAAATTATTTAAAATGTATGTATACAAAAATTAAAAAAAAATTAAAATGTATAAGTACAAAAAAACATAAAAATAAAAATAATTATAAGTCAAATTTAATAATTTAAAAGTACAATTACTGCTTTGTTTTGAAAATCAAACATAATTTTTTTTTAAATTTTTAATTAGCTTTATTAGCTACATGTTAAGTTTGATATTTTGTTTTTACAAACAGTCTTTACAATCCATTCCTTTGCTAATTTTTGAACAAACTACTAAATTAATTTTGATTTTTTAATTCGCATAATCTATTCAAGAAATGACTTAATAAAAAGTTAGTTTTCTATTAGTCATTATTTGCATACTATAGAGCTTCATAAATATTAAAGAAAATATTAAAAAAAAATCACAACTCTCTACAATTATATTTTTACAATCTTACACGCTCATGGTTTTTTTTTCGAAATTAAATTTATTTAGAAGAAAATTTTTATGTTTATTCTAACTTTTGTTATTAGTGAAATAAAACCAAAATTTGTTAGATTTTACTAATTTTTACGCGTGTTTGGGGCCCCCGTGGCCTGGACAAAATAAAACTCTTTAAAATAATAATCTTACATTCCTCGCGTACTTTTTTTACGCGTATTTGGGGCCCCCGTGGCCTGGACAAAATAAAACTTTCTAAAATAATAATTTTACATTCCTCACGTACTTTTTTACGCGTATTTGGGGGCCCCGTGGCCTAGACAAAATAAAACTCTTTAAAATAATAATCTTACATTCCTCGCGTACTTTTTAAACGGCATTAAATTTGATTGAACGAAGTTTTCATGATTAATTCGTTTTTCGTGATTTTTTTATATTATTAATGTTTCTTACGGACGTTGGGGGCCCCGTATATTTGATACGGCTGATACGGCTGTAGTTACGCCCCTGATTCTTACGAAAACATACTTTTCAAATGAAATAAAGTATTAGAGTATAATGTAGAAACAATATTTCTGAGCACGCGTCCTCTTTAGCCGGGGCCCCCTTGGGCCGGGGGCCCGTGGCATTTTGCCACCCACGCCACCCTATAGTTACGCCACTGAAGGAAGTCTTAAAAATCTCTTATAATCATAGCTTTTAATAAACAAATATAAATACTATTTTAACAAAAACAAGATGTTCTGAATAAAAATAAAATTTAGTGAGATTAATCTTAACAGAAGATAACATTAACGTATTAAACAAGATCGACAGTATATATTAACACACTTTCGTCTAACAACAAATATTAAAATTAATTAATTGTTAATTATATGCACGGAATCATAGCTACACTGAATGTTTTGGAATGTTTGGAAATGAACATTAGTTTGATTAATAATACTCATATTTAGCATCATCATAATCAATCACATTATTAAAATATTTTAATATTAAATATAGTAAGTATATTATTCTAAATTATACAAATGCATTAAATATTTTCATAAAGTTTTTGTCAAAATGCTACATACAAGATTTAAAACCACTATAACAGAAATTGCAGCTTGCTGATCATAAGCAACTTTCAGTTTGTTATAAAATTTCTAAATTAATTAAGCTATCCGTAAGGTTTAAACAGTCAGCATTGTCTTTACGGACTTGGTCCAAGTTGTCACTGAATTTGTCCGTGGCTCCTATTGTGCATTCTTCTACTTTTCTTTCAAAGTTGCCATATCTGGACCACAAATCTTCTAACATATTTGAGGATTCTTCGGGTTTCAAGATTTGGTTGATCGCGGACTGTATCTAAAAAGAACAAAATACATAAAAAAATCATATATTTTAAACGACCTATAAAGCTTCCGGATTGCAAATATTTAATTTAATATTATTTTACTTCATTCAAGCAAGATCTACTAGTACGAGTTATTGTGGCGCACTTCTTGGCGAAGTGCTCGATGTCTACACCATTCTTTGTGCGAATTCCGTCAAATATATCCAAGTTATCATCCCTGCAAGCCTTAATCTTAGCACGGGTTTCTTGTGCTAAATCTTGAGCTTTTTGCCGTTGGTCTTCTAGGCATTTCTTGGCGGCTTCACTCACGTCTTTGCTAAGTTCACTGTTAATTTCTTCGTTGAACTTCAATTGAACATACATTTTCTTTCGGTCAGATATTTTGAGATATGATAAATATTATGAATTTAAACTAACCTCTTCCAAATAATTGTCGATTTCTGGGGCGAGGTCATCATTAGATGAAAGGTTGGCGTCCTAAGTTAATATAAATATTAGTAATTTATTTATTGTTAAATAGTAATTAGAGCAAATAATAATCATTGCACTTACCTGAGCGCAAGCTACTGCGACCAAAGCGACTACGAAGATTTTGTACATCATGAAATAAATTCGTTTCTTTAATGAACAATTGAGTCTGATTTTTTCTTCAGTTAACGTGACTTTTTATACAAAATTTTATCACTTTTGAAACGATTAAGAGTATCAAGTCCAGATGAAAATTTACAAAATGTCGTGTATCCAATATCCATATTTATAGTAATAAACTTGTAAAATTGTAAAAGTCATAATCATACTGGATTAGAAGTATTTGGGTTACTAGTGCGTGCTTCTTGTTAATTTTGCCGAAATAGGAATAAATATAAAAGCGACGAAGTTTCGTGATAAAATAGATGAATATGTATTCTTCAAGAAGTTACTACTGCTGAATAACATGAGCTCGCTCGTGGGTATGTGATTTTAATTAGAGATATAATAATGATACCCACCTCGAGCAACCCGATGTCAAGCAATAGTGACATCGGTTTTTACTTGAAAATATAGGTTTACGTGCTAATTCAGCTATCATAAAGGATGTGATAATCAAAATTGAAAGTTTTTCTAAAAACGTCTGCACCGATTTAAAAAAATAAAAACCATTCGATAAGAACTCGCGTTGATTAGTATTTCCTAACGATAAATCATACCATTTCGTTATAATAAGCAGAAGAGAAATCAATTTATAAAAAAAACTTTAACCGATTTTGAAAATTCATAAATCGTTAGAAAAATGTTGGGATTCACGTCGATTAGTTTTTAGTGAAGATTAGCCGGGCCTTCCTTGGAAATCAATTATTGATATTATTTCAACAATTTTGATAAAACTTTTCATAATAGATATTATGGTCTCAAAGAACATAGTGCTAAAATATTGTAGGTCTACAAAAAGTGGTTTAAGTACAAAAATCCAATTAAGTGTGGAGTAACAGGTCGCGTTAAAATGATGAGAATGACAATTTTAAAATTAACTAAATTCTTAGAATTAATAGATTATTTACATATATCGGGCTGTTTATTCAGCTTGCCTTAAGGCAAAATTTCACCTACACTTAGTTGGAGATTTTTTTTGTAAAAGCTGATGTTGCGCTATATAACATCAATTTTCTCCCTCTAGTGCTAAATATTTAACGATGCCCTCGTTTTCTTTGAAGTTCTGATACTAAATTCTAAATTGCTTTACCTTATAGCGTATATTTACTCGTATCAACTGCAAATTATGCTGTTAGTGATGTACAATCGGTGTTTTTCATGGCTCACCTTGATATAGACCTTAATCTTCTAAGGATACGTCTTTAGCAGATTCTACGTCGTACACATGCGGGTATTTCATAATTTTCAACGCGATCAGGATAGGTAATAATTGTTCATCAATGCGAATAAATTTCCTCACATGCGGAAATCTAAGAGCGTTATTATCTCCTTTCTGACGAATTATACGTCTGAGCGCCCTCGACAAGATTTCATTCGACGCCTTCAGGGAATTGAAGATGTTTTAATTAAAATGATTTTGGTTTTTGATTGGTTAAGACGCTTTTTGTTTATATTGTATGCTTGGAAACGAATTCTGATAAAGGTATTATTTAAATTATATTAAATGTAATTTGAATGAAACCTACAAAAGCATACTATGTTAATGTGTTTTCACTGCACACTTTTTATAAACAACTAAACTGCTGTTTAAAATGTTTTGAGACCTTGATTTGTCTTATCCATATAAAAAATTAACAAAAAAATTACTAACGCATAATATAAAAAATTAATTAAACTAGTGGTGTTTGGCATCGTGCCTTAAGGCAAATTGCTGAAACTTTCCGAAACCTTAACAAAATGTTCGAGGAATATTGTATGTTTTCAAATAGATTATTATGTATACTGTATCATTGTCTAATATTTATAAGAATTATGTAAACTGAATTACAAAGTTCAAATTTTTTATTTCAGTATATGGGTGATCTTTTCTTTCAAAAGACTTTTGAAAAGAATGATAATAGACTAATTGCTCAACTTTACTTTAGTAAAGGTCTGTATGCAACTGCATTAAATTTTTCTCTGTCTTTAGAATAAAAGTGAGCTTTTGAACATTAGCTCTGTATGTTTGAAATGGATAGACCTGGTTTTGCCAGAAACTAATCATCACTTCTCCCAATCATTACATATTGAATGTTTTTTGGATTATTCAAAACGGATACTCCGATCTTTGAAAAACTTGATTTCTACTATCTGCCTTTGTTATAAACCAATTGGCACATCTCGTCAGTAGAATTCGCATGTTTTTTGAACCATTAAAATCAGTTGATCCGTGCGCCCAAAAAGTGGACGAAAAATTGCATACACATATTCATTTTTTCTGAGGTGTGCCAAAATGTTCGAAAACCTCTGAAACGTGAATATATGCAGACATTTTCATTTCTGATTTTTGGCTCATTGCTATTAAAAAATGATGACTCTAAAACGAGATCAGCAGAGAAAAAGGCGCTCAACTTTACCTGAAAATAATTTTTACTTTTTTTCATGCAACGTTTCTAATGATCAATTTATCCTTGACGACTTGAACTATGAAAATAACATAGACAAACCCATACCAAAAATCAACATTAGCAATGTGTCTGAAGAAATAAAAAATACTAAATCTGGAATATATCCTGGCCATGATTCTATCGCATCCACATCACTAAAACAACTACGTACGTATTGAGGTATATAATAATAAATATAAATCGATAGTATTTTACTATCGTTTGAATTATTATTTATTTCCGTGGAAACAAAAATCATTTTTATTCTAAAGCCAGAGAAAAATCATTTTGATGCAGTTACATACAGACTAATTAGTGAATTATCAGGCCTTTCAAAAGTTTTTGAAAAGATCATCTACAAAATAATTAATCATATATTTAAAATCAATAAAGATCAATTTTCTTCCTAAACATCAGTTCGCATTCTCAAGAAAATGTTTCTATCCGTATTTCCGATAATATCCGTATTTTTGGATATTAGTCGAGCCTTGGATACAGTTTGTTACCAAATTCTATCTTACAAACTAAAAAATATTCTGATATATTACTATCTGCTTTTAAAAGAATATCTAACTGAATGAAAGTTTTTAATTACCAAAAAAAACTATGAGCTCATTTTTTTACTCTTATTTTTAAACAGCTTTCTAAACTTAAGTTCTTAATTCTAATGAGTTGTTACACTAAAACTTCTTTTCTGCTGTTTTTAGATGGCAACCCAACGTTAATCAATCTACATTTGATAGACTTTTATTATTAAAATTTATCTAGTAGTGATTATATATTTTAATTTGATGCAATAATGCTCATTTTTATCTGGAAACATTTTTCTGAAGTCGAAATCAAAAGGTAAAATTAAGATTATAAGTTATATGCTGTAGTTTTTGCATTTTAGATCTATCCCTCATTTCATTTATTTCCTCTATAATGTGTAAAATACACAACTTCATATTCTCACATTTTTCAGAATTTTAGACTTTGACAAAATTTTGATTTGTATCTGGTAGAATTCATTATAATTTTTATAGAACTTTAATGATGGTCCAAATATTATAGATATTTGACAGATATATTTATCATAGATAACAGAATTAATTGGTGTTATAATTTGAAATTAAATTCTGCAGTCTGTAACTTTATCTAGTCAAGGAAAATCATCATTTATTCACATTAGCTATGTCATAGTAATAGTTAAAATTACTAGTTCCAAGTATGTCATCGCAGAACTTAGCAAAATGCTTTTGTTATAAAATATACAGTTTGATGAATCACATTATAATTAGCTTATAAATTAGTTCTATGTCAATAGTCAATAAGTCCTTGTTACAATTTTCTATAAATCCCAGTTTCAAGCCGAGTTTCAATAATCTACAACAGTTACCTATTGAATTAGCACAATAGCGATTCCGTTTTAATGCGCCGCAAGGTATATAAATAGCAGTGTTGTGTGTTGATAGATATTATGTTCATATTAGCCACTCTCGAATGGATTTTCCAGTACAATGATAATTGGCTTTTGAACCTACTGATGAGAGGGCTCTCGTAGAATGGTCTTGTTTTGGGTATTAATCAAAGGGCTCTTATGAATTAGCCCTCAGCAGCTACGGGAGCTAATTTTTGCTCACCGCGGGACACGAGATCGAAATATGACCGCAGATGGTTAATTTTGCGCTCCTTTGAACACATGTTTGAAGCAATTTCAATCGAGATGAAATGAAAATATGTATTTAATATTTAATTTGATATTTCTTAAATAATTTAGAGCTTTGGTTTGCAGTAAGGCACGATGGAAAAATAATTGGGACGATTGGGATCAGTGAGTAAAATAACGCAGAGGCACATACAGTCTTTTAAATATAATTGGAACATGTATAAAGTTCTTTGTATATATATTCTAAATTAAGTTCTTTGTATTGATTAGAAATTTGGTTAAAACATCAGTGTAATAGGATAGTGCTAATTAATAGAAATACATCCTATTAAAATAAATATATCTTATTCCACTGAATGACGGTTTCGACAAAAACCGAAACGTATGTTTTCAACAAAATTTGCAAATTTATTAACTTCAAGTTTTCAAAATAATATAATTAAAAGAACGCTCTATCAATATTTCAACACATATTATTTGCATGAATTAATCACGTTTTCGCCAATAAAGTTTAAAGTCTTATGACATAAAATAGTGAATAAACTAGTGGGGTGTATGGCATCGTGTCTTAAGGCAAATTGCTGGAATTTTCCGTACCGTAACGAAATGTTCGAGGAATACTTAATGTTTTCAAATAGATTATTATAAATATTGTAACAATGTCTAATATTTATAAGAATTATATAAACTGAATTGCAAAGTTGAAATTATTTGTTTAAAGTATATTAGAACTTTAGTCAGAATTAAAAATAAAATCTGATTTATTTTCAATATACGAAAAAAAATTTTTTTTGAAAAAAAAAATTTTGAAAAAAAAAATTTGAAAAAAAAATTTTTTTTGAAACAATTTTTTCCCGAAAAATCAATTATTTTGTTAAAACAAGCAGAAAGTTCGTTGAATCATTTAAATCGGACGCTTAGATCTCTCAAAAACTGCCATTTTCTTAACATTCAGCTCTGTATCTTCAAAATGGCTAGGCCTACCTTCACCAAAAACTAATAAACACTTTTCCCAATCATTACTAATTGAATGTTTTTTAGATCTTTCTAATCGGATACTCCGTTCTCTCAAAAACTCGATTTCTATTTTCTGCAATCTTTGCTCTTTATCTCCGTAACTGCTGGACTTGCCTTTGCCAAAAACTAATCAGCACATCCTCCTATCAATAGAAATCGAATGTTTTTTGAACCATTCAAATCGGCTGATCCGTGCGCCCGAAAATGTAACCGAAAAATTGTATCCATACATACATATACACACACACATCCATTTTTTCTGAGGTATGCCAAAATGTTCAGAAACCTTCAAAACGTCGAGAAATGTAAAAATTTTCAATTTCGATTTTTGGACGATTACAATAACCTACCCTACGGGAAGTTAAAAATAAATATTTTATCTTATTTAACAACATTTGATTTATTAATCTTGAGATAGCTTTACATATATTAATCTTTTAACCATACTTTCTAAAATCAATGAATGTATATATTGCAAACTATCATTTTTTGAAATTATCCTTAGAACTCAAATATATTTTTGAAATCTTGCATAAAAAATGCCAATTTTCATTAACAAATATTCTGTACGTGAAAACTAGCAAGGTAATGACTTTTTTTTTAATGCTCGATTATATTTTCTGGAATCTTGCATAAAAAATATGCTAATTTTCAATAACGAATGATCTGTACTTGAAAATTAGCAAGGTAAAGACTCTTTTTTTTTTAAAAAGAATTCTAAATAAAAGTATTCACCTTACCTTAATAATGAGCCAATTTTAAATCATTTTGAAGTAATTGGGCAAAATATATGATAAATCGGTTCTAATTTTTGTTTCAAATGATTAGTTTGAAATTACGGATTAATTTGATAATTATCACATTAAAAATTTTCTTTTATTTGGGATTGATTTTTCTTGATCGAGTTATTTATATATTTATGTATTTATTTACATAAACGCTAATAGGCTAAGTTTTGCAGCATAATTAATTTAAAAATATATTTCGAGAAGTTTCGAGAAATTGTTGTAGTTTTTTTTTATTAACTAGTTTTGAACAAATATTTTTCTCAAAAATTTTATAAGAAAATATTATAGTGATCGAATATTCTTTCAATAATGAAAATTTATATTATACATACTATATTTTTTACCAAAAAGACTAATATAGGAGCACGAAAATTTTAAGAATAAAAATGAGGCTTTAGAAAAACAATACCTACTGACCAATAACTTTCGACAATTTTTGTAGAAGTAAAATGAACTTTCTTTTTCTGACTCTAACGGAGTTCTCTGGCCAGTGAGTTTGGTTGGGTGATCTTCCAGGGGACTTTTTAACTTCTCAGAGTTCGTATTTCATCCTAAGACAGGTGTTTTTATGGATCAACCAATTATTTTACATCTTATTGTTGGGAATAAAATTATTGCGTTAAAATCCAATTATCAGCATAATTAGTGTTACAACAAAAGTCCTTAACTTTAGGCTCTAAAAATATGGCGTTTAACTAGCTAAGATCAGAATTGCATGACATAGCAAAAAACTGTAATACGTAACGCAAAAATGTCAAATATTAGATTGAATGGGGTTCGTTTAAGTAGAAATGTCTACAGATCAAATATCACATTCGTCATGTTAATGTTTCCGTTTTTTGGTCTGTTGCTGTACGACCAAATTGTTCGCAAATATACACAAGGATGGCCAATCCCTCAACTTGTCAATATAAAAAGTGACAGATCTGTTTCCTGGCTGAAACTATGTTTGCGTTTAACTATAACTCAACACAAAACATCTGGATATTGTCACAGTCGCAGTTTTTTGTAGACCTCTAATCGAAAATAATTGAAAGACCTTGTACGATTTTTGTTTCTTTAAACCGAACTCCATACTAGCTGTAAGTGGAATTCTGTCTTAAGGCAATTAGGGCATCGTGCCTTAAGGCAAATTGCTGGAACTTCCCGTATCAAAAATTATTTTTTTTTAAAACGATTAACATTTTTGAACAAAAATTAGTTTTAAAAAATAAGATTTTTGAGAAACTATAAATTGGACAAAAAATTAGTTTTTTTTGAAAAAAAAAATTTTTTAAAAAATTTTTTTTTTAAAAAAAATTTTTTTTTTTTGAAAAAAAAAATTTTTTTCTTTATTTTGACATATTGTGGAAGATCTGAACTTTTTTTTCAAAGCAATCGTACTGCTTTAACTACCTAGGGACAAAATATAAAGCGCGTAAGCGCCGCGTCGCTGTCTAACGCACAAGCATTGGTACGGAACCGATAGGAATGTTAACAAAATGTATACTTATTGTTAAAATCTCTATAAAATGTCTGATAATTTGATGTGCATATGTCTAATGATCATTTTTGACCGCCAAATGGCTCATTTTTTTACTTTTTCCTCTATATCTCCGAAACCGCATGAAAGTTGTATCGATTCTTCATCTTGTCAATACAAATAAAACGTTTTTTGAATTATTAAAATCGGACGCTCCGTTCTCTTGAAAACTGAGTTACCGTTTTCGTAACTTTTTGCCCCGTATCTTCGGAACGGCTTGACCTGCCTTTGCCAAAAACTAATCAGCACGTCTCCTTATCAATACGGATCGAATGTTTTTTGAATTATTCAAATCGGTTGATCCGTGTTCCCGAAATCGTCGACGAAAATTTGTATCCGCACATACATACACACATACATACATACATACACACACACATACACACACACACACACACACACACACACATACATCCATTTTTTCTAAGGTATGCCAAAATGTTCAGAAACCTCTGAAACGTAAAGATATATAAAAATTTTCATTTTCGATTTTTTTGCGATTACTATAACTTGCCCTACGGGAAGTTAAAAATAGTAAACTCTTCCTAGTATTGAGGAATTGCAATATTACAATTCTAATTTTGAATAGAATTAGTATCATTATTCACAGCAATTTATACCTGAAATAATATTTATTATTGTTGATTACGGGTTGCTTATGAATAAATGAAATAAAATTAAAAATTAATAATGATATTTTTAGTAGGATAAATGAAAACTTAAGGAATTCAATTTGCCATTTTTTTATTGAGCAAGTGAGTTGAAGTTAGTTACTTTAAAAACTTCATAAAATTGTGAAAATATGGTTTATTGGATATGTAGTTAAAATTATGTTGGTATTATTCAAAGATACATAATGATCTGATATTTAAACGTCCAGCTTCTTATGTACTATTATAGTATTTTTTCTCATTATAATTTAATTTCTAGACTATTATAGATGACATCTTTTTGATCAAACGATTTTTTTAATACTAAAATCTATATTTTCTTTTAAACACTCTATAAATGTTATAAGCAAAATACTTGACTTTCATAAATTATGGTTCAGTTATCCTTTATATTAAATCTTTCATAAATTATAAGTTATATTTTGTCTTAACTCATTGTTGGCTAAAATTAAATATTCCAATTTTTATTCGTTTGCAGGATAAA
This sequence comes from Ctenocephalides felis, assembly GCF_003426905.1. NCBI lineage: Eukaryota > Metazoa > Arthropoda > Insecta > Siphonaptera > Pulicidae > Ctenocephalides > Ctenocephalides felis. Next base: position 26,121,208 of record NW_020537646.1, read on the forward strand.
ATTCAATAATACTCTCCCTTCTTTTTTTGAAGATATAGAAACTATGTAAATTAGTTAAACCTATAAGTTTCTTAAAATAAGCTGTTATAACATTTTAAAACATTGAACTACATGTTCTGAACTGTATACAATTTCTTACAAAAATAAGTAAAAAATGTATTAAATTAATGATCGCAAATTTTAATGCTATTTGTACTTTTTTTCCAAATCTTTATGAATTTAAAGAGATATTTCTTTTACAAATATAATTAAAATATGTATCCAATTAATGATCGCATATTTTAGTGCTATTTATATATTATTTCTGAACCTTCCTAAATTTGAACAGATATGTTGTATTTGAATACTCAATTCTGATTTATTTGCATCAATAAATAATTACTTAAATATGTACTTGAAAAAATCTGAGTTAAAACAAAAATGAAAATTATATCCAATTCAAAGTAAAATTAAAATTTATATTTGTATTTTGCAAATTCTTTAAAAGTTTGATTATTCGCTATATGAAAATTATCTTCCAGTTAGTTCTAGCCGAATCAAATTTTCTCATAATCAACAGCTTATTATTAGTTATCTGTTATTGAGCAAACATCATAACATTATTGGCATATTTGATCTATTATGAAAATATGGTTGTTCATGTCATAATTGAACACATTACATCGCGTATGAATCCAATTACCAAATCTGACTAATCTGGCGGAACCATCTGCAAATGCTGTGCTTGGAAACTAATCAATTTATGGTCGAATTTCTCGATTCACTTTGCGAATTTTGACAGCCGAAACTTGTATGTATATATATATATATATATATATATATATATATATATATATATATATATGTTCAGATACATACTCTTCGATGAGTAAAGCGCGTGTAACAACGATATTGATACTATTAGCCATCGATACTTCGGCGTAGCTCAGGGCTGAGAAACACTTTACAAAATGTTGTATTCATACAAAATTTTATCAAACTAATATTTAGTAATAAAAAAATAGAAATATAAACTTTATAATAAAACAAAAACGACTTAAATGTTCTTATACAGAGTATAAAAGTGAATGTTGTTATGAAATGCACCTGTTGTTATGACATCTTTAGACTCATCAGACTGTTGACGAGGAAAATGAAATAAATTCTACTTCTTTTACTTAACTAATTGGTAATTTGTTCCAAATTCGATTTTTAAACCTAATATGTATTTATATTATAACATTTTATAGTAACTGTGATAAATGTTATTTTTCCTTTAGAACCCAAAAAGCATGATAAATTTTAAATCGAAGACATCAAAATACTAATTAGAGAATTTAATACTAATTAGAGAAATTTGAGATTATGATGGAAATTAACGCACTAAATAATTTAAAAAATGGCAATTAAAAATTATTAGTCAACTGACGTGTTGATATATGTTTATCTTATTACACATTTTAGCTAGAATTTAATAAAAAATATAATCATACTAATAATTTTCATTTGCCATTTTTTTAATTTATTTGGTGCATTAATTTACATCATATTCTTAAAATTTCCTAATTAGTAATTTTCTGCTTTCTTTAATTCAAAATTCATCATACTTTTTGGATACTAAAGCAAAAACATTAAATATTTAAAATTTTAATTAGCACGTTAGGTTATTCAATTCTTTTAAACCTAAATCACGTTAAACAATTGAATATATAAATGAATATTTTCAACAACGATTAATGAAAAAGAGAAAAAATATTATAAATCAAAGATGTAAATAATATACGAAATGTTGATAGCAGTAATTGATTAAAAAAGAGCTACATAAGCAATAGAACTTTTACTGTCTCCTTTAAATCAAATGTACTGCTCGTTAGAATAGATGGTTTTACTCTTTTTCTTTTCCAATGCTATTTAAATTATTATTGACACCAAAAATTAAAAAAGGTTGTGTATGTATGTAAGCAATAATTAAACTTTTCATTCACTACTGCACCAACTTCAAAAAACTAAAAGCTATTTTATGAAACTTAATAAGGAAGCATGTAGATTCTTTGTCGATTTATTGATTATAATTAAAATTAGCTGATAGGTTCAAAATACTTCTTCCACGTTTTTGTCACAAATCCGAAACCGATTTTTACAAACTCAAAAATTATTCGAAAGATTTCAGTTAAGGGTCATTAATTTTTGGAAAATATCAGCCTCATCGCTTCTTTGCAATTACTTGTTAAAATTTTGGTAAAACTTTGTATACTTATGTTATTGTCTTAAATGAACATCAAAAATCATAAGCTTAAGAAGTTATAATTATAAAAATTCATAAAAATTTTGGAATTTTATAGAAATTGTCTCTTATTCTGTGTAAGATCATTTAAGTCGTTTTGTTTCATTGTATTGTTTATATTTCTATTTTTTTCATTAATAAATATTAGTTTGTTAAAATTTTGTATGAATGGAATAATGGACCGCGTCAAAATTTGAAAACAATTTTAAAAGTTGCTAGTCTCAATTTTTATTGATGGAGACTGTAAGCGCCCGGCACAATGTTCATTAAAAAAGTCAATTAAAAAATCACTACCCACGACACTTCATTGCTGCGAAGGCCCAGATATAATTAATTATCTAATAAGCTATATCAGACATGAAATAATAAAGAATGGAATGGAAATTAATAACTAGTTCAGAAATTGTTTGTAGAAATGTAAGTAATGTAATTTTAATAAGTTGTATTACATGTTATAAGGTCAAGGTATACGTACAAACTGAGGATGAATTTCTTAAAAACTATATTATCTACTATAGTTTCTTAAAAACTATATTAACAATATATCTTAGTACCTAGAGTAAATATTTTTTATTACATCTAGGTAGAAAAGCACAAATATTACACTTAGTTAACATTTGTTATATAACTTTGCAACTCCCGATATACATTGCACAAATATTACACTTAGTTAACATTTGTTATATAACTTTGCAACTTAGTTACATTGCGCTTATATTACATTTAGTTAACATTTGTTATATAACTTTGTAACTCACAAGTTTCATTACGGCAACATGTAGCGTTTACTGGGTATCTTAGTACCTAGAGTAAATATTTTTTTATTACATCTAGGTAGAAAAGCTAGATGTATAATCATTAATCATTTGTGAGGCTCGAACAGAGACGATTATTCGAACATATACGAAAGTTCATGCAACTTGCCTCAAAAATATAATTTATATTTCATTTCTCATTTGATTGTCCATGAAACCTTTGAATTTTTCTTTCTATTTATTCCTGTGGTGAATTATTCAAGTTTTCTGTTTTATTGATTATTGACTATTTTGATGAGGTTGCCTATCTCTGCTATACATGCCACCGACGCACCATCGCACTCTGACAATGAGTTCCGGTGACATAAGCCACTTCCTGTCAATACTCCGTTCTCGTACTATACGATACGAGAAATGATACTTCTAACGCATCCACCCATTCCAAATAGGTTGACAAACAACCCACTGAAACTGGTAGTGTTGTCAATTCAACGGAAATTCGATACTACTAAAGGGATTCGAACTAAACCATTCAACAAGAGAATATTACATTTGTCAACTAATATTGTCTTTTTAAATATTCACTAAAGCATTTGTATGGCATTTATAAAATCGTTTGGTGTATTTACAGTTCACATACCCATAATTTCATTACAATTTTATTAATTAGGTATTTCAATTTGTTACAGTAATGCCGAGGAAGTCAATTGAAAATCAATATCATGCTGCCCGAATTGGGTGGCGTGCCTGGAACTTCGCAAAGATGAAAAAGCCTCTGGTAAGTTCATATATTTATATATAATTTATATATATATATATATATATATATAACATTTTATAATTTTGGCCACCGAATCGCCTATATGACTAAATGTAATATAATATTTCATCATTTCCGACTTCTGCAGTCCTCTCCAAAATTATTGATCGCCGAACAATGACTTAAAAATTGTATGTATATTTATACTTCTAACAAGTACTTTATGATTTCTAATAAGTTAAGTAGGTACCTTATAAAGAAAATGATTGATATCAAGAAGATATTTGAAGTCGTTCCCCAAATTAATATATAAATTTCTTACGTATATTTGATCCAAATAAAAATATGCTTTTTCAACTCTTAGGAATATATTTTTTAACTAAATTAGTTTTCTATGGTTAATGCAAATTATTGTTTGAGTAGTAAACTTAACAGTGCATGCAAATATGTATGTATCGACGCTCTTTAAGATTTTTTTAAACTAGCTGGAATATATAAAAATTAAATTAACAAAATTTGAATTGGCATCCACATCTTGTATATACAAAATTTTTGGAATTGAATTGAATACTCGTAATAACTTCAAGGTTCTATAAATTTATTTTATATTTTGATAGAAACCTCGTAATTGCAGGGCTAGCATATACTTCACAGGCAAAATATTTTTTATCAATTTCAATTAACAAATGATATCATTTAATATCTGTAAAATCTAATTAAAAATTTCATATTATTTTATATGATAAAAATATAAAACTATCGCTATCACCATTGCAGATGCTAATTATAAAACGATGTGTGAACCGTATATCATCTCCAAAATTCTATAAATTTATTGCGTGTTTCAATAGAAGTATTGAAATTCGTTAAAAGCTATCAAAAACTTTTAAGATATAATTTTTTTCATTATCATATTATCAAGATCTTTAAAGTCTAATTAAAAATTTTAACTCTCTATTCTTTTAAAATTAGAGGAACGCAATATCAGCAATTATAAGCCTATATACGCAAATGAAAATCAAAATATTTTGATTAAATTATTTTTTTTTTTGGTATTACTGAAATATGTGAAAGAGAATGACTTTCACATATCTATATATGAAAATGTCATTTCTGGCTAAAACCCTATAAAATTCAAAAATATTATTTGTCTTGAAAAGGTTATAGAATTAAGATTTATGTGTCATCCCACGAAATAAGCCATAATTATTTAGTGAAATATCGAAACATTTGGAATGTAACCTAAAAGTTACGCGGGCTCTTAGAGGGTTAACTGAAAATACTCATTTCGATTGATAGAAGTATAAATTTGAAGTTGGCCGTTATCACATTTGATGATTTTAAATATAATACAGTACACGAATTGTATAATATTTTATCTTTAAATTCTATATTTTTTCCGTATTTTATTAGAAGCCTTAAAATTTTTCTAAAGCCAAAACAAACTTTTAGGATATACGGGTACTCAATACTTTTAGATAATTCTTTAACTTCTTCGTTAAAAATTCCGATTAAAATTTTAAATAAAACATTTGGAATAATAATGATAAGAAATTCTCAATCATATATACAGATATATATGACAATAAAACAATGCCTAAACCGAAAAATATTCTATATTCAAAATTCTATAAATTCATTTATAATGGGTACCCCCACGGTTTTCTCGAAGCTACCAAAAACCTTTCAGCCATACATACTCGTATATCTTAAATAAACCCTCCTATGCATCATCAGACTTTATTCCGTTCGCCTTAACCGAATCTGACGCATCGCTGAAAAATTGAATTTGAATTGAGCGCCACTTAACTCGCTCCAATTTGATCCGTCTCTATATCATATTCAAGTTCATTTTGAAGACTTTTTAGCTCACACCCTTGAGAAATGTTATTTTAAAATTCAATAACCTGTCGTTTGTAGCGACATGCCATCTCGGCCACTTTGAGATAAACGAATTTGAATTTTTTGTTCGAAATATCATACGACCGTTGATATGATACGAACGAGACCTGTCGATGGATGTCTAATATTACATACGAAACTGTCATATGAAGTGTATTGGGAGAGTAATTGATGATTCGTGATGGCAACGTAGAAAAATTTTATGTTTTTGTTTTTGTCTTGAAACGCGATATGCGAAATAAAAAGCGCGAAGTTGTCAACAATGGGTTGCAAGTCATTATTTGTTGTAAGATGAACTTATCGAATGTATACGGTATCTTGTTTTACTCAAATTACAAATTCAGCAACAGGTAATTAATAATCTGAATAAACAGTTATCTTGATAATTAATAGCATTTTTATGCTTTTGTGCATCTGGTTTCACTTTATCATCATTTTTCATATGTTATCTATCTATATGACCATCGTTTCCCACCATCATCAATGTCGCCCGTAGGTAAACGGTTAAGAATGACGGGACTTGATTCAGAGGTCCCGGGTTCGATATCCATTTCGAGTAGCCTGTTGTTGGTGACAACGATATTCACTTGGAAATATAGATTGCAATATGTTTCCAATAGCCCTCACCCGGCCTTGCTCACCCTCACCCTGCCAATAAAAAGTCAGCCCTATTAGATAAATTCCAATAATAAAAATCATCAAATATGGATGAATAAATCATTGGGTTACCATCTAAAAATACGAAGTAAGGTGAAGTTTCAGCCCAACAGCTCATAGGGCGTAACATTCTGATTGCTGTTCAGATATGTAAATAAAATTTAAAAAAATAATCAATGTGTTTCTACTAAAATAGATTTCTGACTCACCGACGTATAATTTTGTTGTTGAAATTTGTGAACCAAATCTTTTAAGGCATACATCAAATAAAAATGCAAGATACTTTAAAGTAGGGTAGAGCGGGGCTTAAAGATCCTCGGTTAAACAAATCCATCACCAACATCTCCAAAACAGTCACGTTTGAAAATCTATCACGAGTATTTTATTTCGTTGTTAGTTTTTTTTTGGTTGTGAGCACTGTTGTTTAGTTTACGAGACCTTAATAATTTTTTTAAGTATGCGTTATTTAATTGTTTTATAAGATGTAGTGTTAATTTTAAGTTAAATTTAACGAATGTTTTCATATAAATAGCTTACCTGTGGGTGGGGTGAAAAGAACCAACTGAACCATTACCCTGGAAAAGACGTGAACATTGAAGAATAATAAATAAAAAATTTCAGTAAAAAAACAGCAATTTTACAGGAAATCAATTAAGTTAATAGTTATTCCAACTCTGTTGATGAATATTTCTGACGATATATCAGATCAGATCATATACAGTGTTTTCTTTGTCAAAAATATTAATGAATGATGAAATTTTTCATTTCGTGTAAAACTTTTCTTGGTGAAATTTATATGCTGCGTTGATTGAGTATTTTAGCTATTATTTTGTAAAATCCCTTTACAATTAAAGATAAGACTTATGATCTGTTTGTTCCCTGGATGTCCTATTTTATCCAGTCTATGGTGCCAAAAGGGACATATGAGAAATTTTAGAAAAACAGTAAAAAAGCACATTAGGAATTATTAGAATTTCTCTGAGCATAGTTCAATTTTGATGTTGAAATTACATATCTCCATCAGATCCAATTTAGTGTTCTCTGTTCTATTTTAATTTGTTCACTGACCATAATAATACCAACAATAATTTGTAAATGATTCAATACGTGTTTACTCAATACATTTCATATGTTATGATCATATGACATAGTTCATTTGGTTTAAACAATATAATTAATTGAAGTCAAATTGAGTCTTTGTGACCCGCTCCACCTTATTTTATTATTGCCATACGTTTTGAACTATGATCATATATGAAATTTTCAATAGTAATATAAACTGTAGTAAATTGGGAAAAGAGTTCCATTTTAAACTTGCCATTAGCATAACTTAGTTAGTTTTCTTAATAGCTGATGCATTCCTGCATTAAAAAGTATTTTGTATATAATTATATATTATTTTTTGCAAAGTTCAATGTATCAACAATATTCGCTATTGATATTTTCTTTAAACAAACCAAAAAATACTGCATATTTCTTTAAACGTGAAACACATAAATAAATACGAAATATTATTAATAATTATTTTACTATATAGAAATATAAAAAATGTTATTTATGATCATCGTACATATCACCATCGGATCTAATTTAGAGTTCTCTGTTCTATGTCAATTTGTTCACTGATCGCAAAGTATGCACCATAATAATACCAACAATAATTCGTAAATGATTTGATGTATCACTTTGGATAATATATCGTTTTAGTTTATTTCTATACATATATAATTACAATAATTCACGCTTTTTTGAACTACAAGTATCAGAATTAATTATCCATGAATTCATAAATTTCCGTAGACGTCAAAATTCGATTTAATTATGCGTTGAATTCAGAAACGGTGTTGAGTTATTTAATGATGATTGAAACCTATGACGCAAATGCGCTTCCTGCAAAACAAAGTTAAAATAAATTAAATAGAATTATATATGATGTAGAATAAAATCATTTTAAGATACAATTAAAATGAATTTATTGATATACTTACGTGGTATGCTCGTAAATTTAAATTAAACTGATCAACGAACTTTTAAAATATTGGTCAAGCAATGAATCTGTTGAAGGCAATATATATATATATATATATATATGATATTCAGTTTTCAGGGCAATACATCAATTAAAAAATTTGTATGACTTTAAAACATTTTTATTTATTCCATACGTTTCGACACATTGTTTTGTGTCATCTTCAGTGGACTCTAGATTGAAAGAACAGATAGAAATTATTATAATAACAATAATTTCTATCTGTTCTTTCAATCTAGAGTCCACTGAAGATGACACAAAACAATGTGTCGAAACGTATGGAATAAATAAAAATGTTTTAAAGTCATACAAATTTTTTAATTGATGTATTGCCCTGAAAACTGAATATCACATATTTCAACATCAAAATTATATAAAAAATTTAATATATATATATATATATGTGTGTGTGTGTGTGTGTATATATGTATGTATGTATGTATATAACCTCGTTACTGTTTAATTACAAATATAGCTAAAACTAACCTATCTTAATAAAAAAGCTATGTTATATTATTGGCCAGTTCGTTTCTGACCGTCGAAGGGAAAGGATCGATATGTTTATTGTGACAGAGCGTGTGCGTTTAGTGTAGTTAAAAATAAGTGATCAGTGTATGAGTGCAGGCAGAAATCTGCTAACATGTTTCCCGTCGGAGGGACCGGAGACTCAGGTAGTAATCCTATCGTTGAAGCTCTGCGTGTGCTCAACGGGATGGATGTTTTACCAGACCCAAATGTGACAATGAATTACCCAAGCGGTTCAAATACAAACCTCGAAGTGATAAAAAATATTTCAGACACAATCACTCCTTCAACTTCTACTGAATATAATCATTCTAGCGAACCAAATGAAAATAACGGCTGGACCACAGTTCGGTCAAGACAAAAGCATCATAATGACAATTCTACAAATTCGAATAATAAAACCTCTAACCAGTACTGGTTAAGTCCGACTCCAATAAATAATTACTATGACGTATTGAATACACTACCTACGGATCCAAAACCGAATATACCACCTCCAACTCCACCAATTCATAAACCACCTCCTATATTTGTTCATGGAATAGATGATATAAAACCACTTACGACCTTACTTAATGAGCATGCTAAAGACCTATATCATTTAAAAATTGTGGGTATTAAACAAGTTCGCGTCCAAATGTTTGACTCTACAAATTACAACAAAATAATTAAACACCTAAAAGAGAGAGGCACTTTATTTCATTCTTATCAAGACAAAAATAATCGAACTTACAAAGTTGTCATAAGAAATCTTCATCATAGTACCGACATAGATGAATTAATTAAAGAAATCACCACACATAAACATAATGTAGTCAACTTATTCAACATTAAACATAGGGTCACAAAAGCTCCTCTCCATCTCTTTTTACTCGAAATTGAACAACAAGATAATAACAAAGAAATATTTAATATTGAGTATCTCAATAGAGTTAAAGTGGTTATAGAGCCTAAAAAACCAACAAAAGAGGTTGTCCAATGCTCCAGATGCCAACAATATGGTCACACAAAATATTATTGTAATCATATACCACGTTGCATTAAATGCGCCGACAAGCATCTTTCACGTGATTGCCTTTGGCGCGATCCGATAAACGAAAAAGTGAAATGCGTCAATTGTGGAGAAAATCATCCAGCAAATTATAAAGGCTGTAAAGTATATAAAGAAATAATTTCCCGAAAATATCCGCCTCTAAGACCGAGAATTATTCCATCGACGCGCTTGAATACCAATAATTTGACACGACCCAACTTCTCTTACGCACAAATGACTCGCTCCAACGAAGAATCTCAAGAAACACAACCGGAAAGTACCCACAATGCTATACCACCGAAAAGTACCCACAATGCTACACCACCGGAAAGTACCCACAATGCTATACCACCAGAAAGTGATATCTCTGAACTCAAAAACATGGTGAAATTCCTAGTTAACCAAATGAGCACTATGCTACATATACTAACATCCTTTGTAACAACTAAGATCCGTCCATGAATTATTTCATTAGAATAGCTGTATGGAACGCCAATGGGTTGGGAAATCATACCCAAGAAGTCGCCCATTTCCTTAATCTCCAAAAAATTGATATTTTATTAGTCTCGGAAACACACTTCACATCCAAAAGTTTTTTCAAAATCCCTTTCTACAGCTTTTACTCAACAAATCATCCCGATGGAACAGCCCATGGAGGTAGTGCTATACTAATAAGATCATCCATTAAACACTACATGGCTCAATCATATGCCGAAAACTTCTTACAAGCTACTAATATTGTAATAGATACTTCTATTGGTGCGCTAACAATTAGTGCTTTGTACTGTCCGCCTAAACATGTTGTGTCATCCCAACAATTTAACGAATATTTCAAAACATTAGGACCAAAATTTCTAACCGGAGGGGACTTTAACGCTAAACATCGCTCATGGGGTTCAAGACTAAATAGTCCAAGAGGTAATCAACTGTACGACGCCATTGCAGTTTATAGACTACAACATATATCTACAGGTGAACCAACATACTGGCCAACTGATCCATCCAAACACCCAGACCTCCTAGACTTCTGCGTATTCAAAGGGCTCTCAGCTGAGAACCTTAAAGCAGAATCGTCCCTTGACCTATCTTCTGATCATAGTCCGATTATCATTACATTCAGCACAAAGTTTAAGTTGCAGTCTAAAAACCCTTCTATAACCAATAAAAGAACAAACTGGGAACAATTTTGTAATTATATTGATGACAATCTACATTGTAATATTATGTTAAAAAGCAAAGATCACATAGACAAAGCATTGGAATCACTCAATAAAAACATCATTGACGCGGCTCTTACCTCTACGCCTCCACATGCTACTACAGAGCGAACTTTCTGCCCCCTTGAAGCAAAGAAGTTAATAGCCTATAAGAGAAAACTGCGTAGAAGATGGCATATCACTCACTTCCCTGGCGACAAAGAAAAGCTAAACAAGGTTACTCGAGAACTCAAGCAATACCTGTTTGAACTAAAAAATAAACACATGGAGTCATACTTGAGTAATCTGTCTATAGATGATCACTCTATCTGGAAAGCGACGAAAAATGTGAAGAGACCAATTACTTCTGTCTCACCTATCAAAAAGGACGATGGTTCGTGGGCTAGATCTGCGGAAGAAAAAGTGGTCACTTTTGCCAATCACTTAGAACAAATTTTTACGCCTTTTCCTTGCAACGTTTCAAATGACCAATTTATTCTTGACTACTTGAACGACGGCAACAGTACAGACAAACCGATACCAAAAATCAAACCTAGCGAAGTATGTGAAGAAATAAAAAACACTAAGTCTGGAAAATCCCCAGGCCACGATTGTATCACTTCCATATTATTGAAACACCTACCTAATAAAGGATTGAGGTATATAACAATTTTGTTCAATAGTATAATCCGTCTAAACTATTATCCATCCCAATGGAAACTGGCTAAAATAATCTTAATCCTAAAGCCAGGTAAAAATCCTATTGACGCAGCTTCCTACAGACCAATTAGCCTTTTATCATGCCTCTCAAAAGTCTTTGAAAAGATCATTCATAAAAGAATTAGCCATATACTGGAGGAGATAAATTTTCTGCCGAAACATCAATTTGGTTTCCAGAGAAAACACTCTACCATCGAACAAGTACACAGAGTCGCTGATTTCATATATAATGCCTTCCACCACAAAAAATATTGTTCAGCAGTCTTTTTGGATATTAGTCAAGCATTTGACAAAGTCTGGCACCAAGGCCTATTTTACAAACTGAAAAAGATATTGCCATATAATTACTACCTCCTGATAAAAGAATACTTGACTGAAAGAAAGTTTATTGTCAGCTATAAAGACGAGACTTCCAGCATCAGAAATATTTCCTCTGGAGTACCACAGGGTAGCGTCTTGGGACCACTGCTGTACATCATTTTTACCGCAGATATACCAGTAAATCCAAATACAATGATTGCCACCTTTGCCGATGATACGGGTATTTTAGCCCAACACGATGACCATATACTCGCATCCACAGTTTTACAGCAGCATATCAACCAGCTAGAAAATTGGCTAAATACCTGGAGAATAAAAGTTAACACCACTAAATCAGCGCACATTACTTTCACCCTCCGCCATAATTCGTGTCCCACAGTCACATTTAATAATGTGCCGGTACCTCAAACAAATGCAGTTAAGTATCTGGGGATCCACTTGGATCGGAGACTCACCTGGCGAGAACACATAATCAAGAAACGCCAGCAGCTTGAACTTACGCGCAGGCAACTATACTGGCTAATTGGCTGGAGATCGAAAGTTTCCATTGAAAACAAAATACTAATTTACAAAACTATTATCAAACCAATTTGGACTTACGGCTTGCAACTCTGGGGAGCGGCCAGCAAGTCAAATATTACAATTTTGCAGAGATTCCAGAATAAAATTTTAAAACAGATTGCAAACGCCCCAAATTATGTTCCTACCTGGCTGTTACATCGAGATCTGCGCATACGAACCATTGAGGAAGAGATTTTCCAGTATTGCACCAAATACAAGAACCGACTAACACATCATCCCAACCAATTGGCGAATGACCTGCTCAGACCAGTTCCACCTAAGCGACTTAAGAAACAAACTTGCAATGAAATACTACATAATATTAATTGAATATATAAATATATATAAATAAGTGTATTAAAAGAATATTTTATAATTATTAATTAAGACATTGTAATTAGAAGGAGCTATCAGTGGGTAGTTATCCTTCTCACGCCATTTTCCATAATTGTCAAAAATTTTAGCCTAATGTACATTGTATAGATTGCTATGATAAATAAACAAAAAAAAAAAAAAAAAAAAAAAAAAAAAAAAAAAAAATATTATTGGCAATAGGTTGATAAATTACAATACAGCATATTCTTTGAATTATAGTGCTTTATTTTTCAAATTGTTTTGGTTCTTTTGACCATAAAAAATCATTTATATATCCCCTAAATGTAACTTTTAAATCTCTAATTTGAAGAAGTAAATAATATGCGCAATATCAAAAGAGAATAAAATTGGAAAATAATTGTGAAGATATTCTTGAATTAGGGAGGTTAAAAAGAAATCGTTGAGATATTTTTGCACATCGTTTGATATCAATACGCCTTAGGAGGCGCCCAAACGAAATTCGGATATGAATTTCTAATACAGCTTTTTCAATATCATTCAAGAAATGCATAATATTTCACTAATATTTGGACAATATTTTCATAATAAGTTTACAAATTTTCCTTCAGAACAACAATCTGATACACGATTTACAAAGTAAAGATGAACAAACAATTCGGCTCTTACCATATGAATTAGGAGAAGTTTACGATGCAATATTTTAAATAATAAAAATTAAATTAATCCAATATGAAGTACCAGTGTTACGTTTAATAATAAAATGATAGAATTTTTTTGCTCTTTATGATTTGCTCAACAGAATAAATTGCATGAAATAAATAAGCAAAATATTTCAAAACCCAAATAATTGGGTTGCTAACAATAATCAACCTACTGAAATTTTTGGATGTCCTAAAAATTTGAATTGAAAGAATTCAAAAATAGTTCGGTAGTGTGATTATGAGCAACCTGCGAATTGCCTCGATTTTCTAAATAAATTTAAAATAATTTTTTATGTACTAAACCTAAAATTATTAAAAAGTATTTAAAAAAACAGTTAAAATAAAAGGAGGGGGCGCTAGAAAAAAATGGTATACGGGTGCTGAGGAACCGGCCCTGTATATATATATATATATATATATATATATATATATATTTGATTATCATTGCTCTTTCCAACTCTGTCGTCATTCAATTTGTCGATGACAAAGCTTAACTTTCGCCAATAGATAATAGGATGTTATTTATTTGCACCATTCTTGTATTTATTCAACTTCACGTGTATTTATATGAAAATTAAATTTATTGCATATAGCATATCGTACGATTAGACTCATTGCATGCGGACATATCGTAAATTCAAATGAAATATTACATTTGAAATACTGTACGGCTGTCATTATCCATCACCACGGCCTTTCCCTAATCGCCTAATGCATATAGCTTGTTCTTTGCCTAAGCTAAAAAATAATGAAAAAATAGACAAAACCACATACAAGAACAAGTTTCAGAGATAATTCAAAGCGGAAGACATGATTCAAATTAAAATTCGAAAATTGCTACTGGTCTAGCTCCTAACGAGCACCATACTAAAAACGTCAAGCTTGTCATGTTCGGCTAATGGCTGGTGATAAATCCCAATAGTTCGAAAGATTGTTTCAGTTAGATAACTATACATGTAATATAAATCTATATATGTGTATATAGACACAGTGTCGTGCATAATACTTTCATCAAATACATACCTACTACTAATTATATATATTGAAAACACGGGTGCATGGCATCGTGTCTTTAGGCAAATTGCTGGAACTTTCCGTACCGTAAAAATGTGTACACATTATTAAAATCTCTATAAAATATCTGATAATTTGATGTACATATGTCCAATACACATTTTTGACCGTTGAATGACATTTTTTAACTTGAGGGTCTATAACCGCTGGATCTGCCTTCCCAAAAATTTAGTCAGTTTTTCATCTTGTCAATACAAGTAAAATGTTTTTTGAATTATTAAAATTGGACGCTCGGTTCTCTTAAAAACTGAGTTACCGTTTTTGGCACGTTTTACCCCGTATCTTCGGAACGGCTAGACCTGCCTCCGTCAAAAACTAATCAGCACATTAATACGAATCGAATGTTTTTTTGAATTCAAATCGGATGATCGATGTTCCCGAAATCGTCGACGAAAATTTGTCTCCGCACACACACATACATACATACATACATACACACATCCATCCATACAAAATGTTCAGAAACCTTTGAAACGTAAAGATATATAAAAAATTTTATTTTCGTTTTTTTTGCGATTACTATAACTTACCCTACGGGAAGTTAATAAGTTAAATTTTCATATCAAATCCCATAATAACCATATCCATATAAATATCTTGTATATTTTTTTTACATTTATGTTAAGTAAATTAAAACAAGCTGTTTCAGTAAATACATTCATTTTTTGTTAGTTTCACATTCTAACATTTCACTTCTAAAACATTTGATAAAAATTAACTAACTAAAATTTAATAGCTCTTCTATTTTTCTTCTGATTTCATTTCATCTAATTATAAGAAAATTAACGCTGGCGTGAAATTTAATTTTCAATAAAAATAGTATCTTACAATTGCTTCGATGACAATTACGGTTTTTACTTACCTTCTTGAAATATTATATATGGAAATAAAAGCCAAAGCTTCGAAATAAAATATACCACTTAAAATTAGTACAGTACAATACAGTACAGTTTCGAGAAGAAAATATGTCTTAAACCACAGCTAAAATATATGCAAATTATTTACAAAATCTTATTTATAATAACAAAATTTAATTAAATTTAGTATACCAATAAATTATAAAAGTAACTAGATGTTATGTTAGTTAGCAGTTGTAACAGATATTGAAATTAAAAAAATAAATAGTATAAAATATACTAAACAATTAAATAAGAAAATAATAAACGGTTTGAAGCACATTGGGCTTTTATTAGATTGTGATATCGTTCGTAAAAACAAGTAGAACTATGGTAAGAAGATTTAAAGTTTTAGAGCAAAAAATGGGATGTAAGGCCAAGTTTTTGTAACCTAATCAGTATTATTACAACTACACTCACTAATTAATTCAAAGTTGATAGATTAGTGTTACGTGCTAGTGTTTTTTTTTCAATCAACACAAAAGATACAATGGGTAAACTCTATTTTAGTCATAACATTACATATTGTCATTCATAATTACTTTTTTTTTTATTTTAAAAACAGATTGTAATTGAATCTTGAGAAACAAAAAAATAAATATACGTCAATTACATATATTCTATGTTTCGTTATCATATTTTATATTGCTTTTATATTTTTCTATTTGATCCATCTTGTAAAATGTAAAAATTCTTTAAATTCTTTTTTTCATTTGCATGTTTTCCAATATTTTTCACGTCTGTCTATTTTGATGCATAGGTTTTTGGTTTAATTCGAATGTTTTAATTCGAAAGGCAATTGATCTGACATTATAGTTAACATAATCTCCTGTTTGAACAACATGACCGTATGTCATTTTTCTCCAGATAAAAGTTGTGTTATTCATAAATAACCACAAGAAACCAACTTACTTATTTAATTTTATTATTCGTTGATCGCAAGAGTTAATAAATGTCGATGAATTAATCAACAGCTCTTACAATAATAATGAAGTAATTGTAAACGACTTTAAAACACATATGAAATTCTTTTTGATCCTATATCATCTTCTCGTATACCTTTTTCTTTACATTTTTTTTTAATTGCTATTATTTTTTTAATTTTTGACATTGAAATTGCTTTACTTCTTCCTATAATTAATTTATATTCAATTTCTATAAAATTTTATTGAATATCAACAAGAATTTTTTTTATTATAATTTTATTATTAGGATTATTTCATGAATGAAACCAAGGAATATTAAAATGAAATTAGGATTATAGTTAATTATAACATTTAATTTGCATTTAAAAAGTATTGAATATCAATTAATCTTAAATAAGAAGCAATAATGCAAATAGTTTCGACCTATTAATTGATATATTTATCCTTATTTATTAATTGAAACCAAACTAGAGGTATATTACTGTTAATAATATTATTGAATTTTATTCCAATTAGAAATATTCAATATTAAGCTTCTAACTTAATCATAGTGATTAATTATCATTAATATTTCTATTTATATAGTTTAATTAAAACATTACATTTTCAATGTAAAAATAAAAATCTCTTTTTATAAATATATTTAAAGAAAAAAAAATTCTCCATAACAGCTTCAATGTTATACTCTAAATATAAGCTATTTAAATAAAAATATAAAATCAATAAATAAACTACTCAAAAAAATATTCTAATTAAATAAATCATTATTATATTTATTTGATATTTATTATAATTTTTAGATAATAAAGAATAATTTAAAAATAAACTGAAAATTTTTGTCTCGTTTATCACTTATTGGTATTCTCAATTATAAAATTATTTATAAAATGCAATCCGAAAATCCAACTTGGTGAATTCAACAAAACATCAAAGATTTTTTACCGTCCTCCTCAGTCTTATTTTTTGACATTAACTCAAATAGTCATTATACTGAACAGAAGTAACAAAGACTTCAAAAGTCTTACATCCAATTTTATGTTCCGCCTCTGCAGGTGACATTTCGTAAAACCAGTACTAAAGAAATGTGTTACATTTGTCAAAGTTTTATAAATGGTTACCGTGACGTGGTAATACATCAAAATCATTGACTTATGTTCAAACACACAAAATGGGGGAAAAAGGTGCGACCCGAAAGCTTTATTTAATACAACAAAATATTAACGTAGGCACATTAAATTGCCTGACTTTTCTCATTTTGATTTATACATCGACAGATGTGCCTGTTTTAATTTTACGACGTACTCTATTAAGTTTGTTTCATTTCTGTAAATCCAGGTTTGCACTAGTGCTGAGTCAATCAATCAAAAATGTTTGTTTTTTTATACAGATCTAGTTCTAAACTGATTAAATATCTTACTTCAAATTTCAATTATTACAACATATCTATATAACAAGAAAATTATTATATTGATATGACTGATTAAACTTATTGTTAGACTTTTGCTAAAAAAAGCCAAAATTTTCAACAAATTTTACTTTTTTTTTATTATTATCTATTTTATTTACAACTGTCCAGTTATGGACATCTAGTAAATTTACAGTTGTCAGCCGTGAAGGGGCATTGTTTTGCTTTGGAAAAACAACTCAATAGTTACAAATATAAAAAAAAATTCAAAATGTTTAAAATTATTATGTTAAATGTTTAAGTTTTCAGAAAATTTTATAGCTTTTAAACATTTTAAATTATGGTTCGGAGAGTTCCAATAATTTTTAAGGCGCGATACCGTGCGCCACTAGTTTTTTTTTGAATTTTTTTTTTGCAACTTTCCTTAAGGTGCCAACTGCCATGTACACTTTTGATTTATATCAGAAACAACCTTTTTTGTCAAAAATATTGTTTGAGAACGTAAATTGTCTGATGGTTAGGCGTGCTAAGTCAAAAAATTGTGACTAAACTTTCGCAATAAAAATTGCTAACAGTGACCTGGAAATATAGATATAAAACCAGTATAATTTTAATTTGTTGGTGGTATTTTAGTAGGTTATTTAGTAGGTAAAAAAACTGTTACATGAAAATCAAACCCAATATACAAAAATTGGGAGTAGATCCCATTAAAAATATTCTGACCATTTGAAAATAGACGGGATCGTAAGTTCAAATCTCGCTCTGGATATCGTGCAGTAGCGATGTCCATTTTAACTTGAAAATATGGATCAAAAATATATTTCCATTTTCGGGCACTGCGGTGTGAAATGGCAATAGGAAACCTCTCACACTATTTTTTCTTGGATCGAGTTGAAGTTTAACTTATGGACCCTAGGGCAGTACAACCCATTATTACTTGAAAATACGTTGATCATCTGAAAATTATTTCTATTGGAAACTGACAAGATGGAAAAGTAATAAATCTATTACACTTGTTCCTCTAAAATGTTCAGTCATGACAATCTCATTGAAACTAGTGTAAATAAACTATTTATTCCAAGTTTCTGCTTTCAGCCTTCTTATTATATATACATATTTCTGTTTTATATTTAGAACAGTAACCGCTTAACATATATGTCTTGGGACACATCACATTTCCTAGTTAATTAATGTTTACATTAATTAAGATTGTTTTAGTGTCTAATAAATATTACACATTTCATTTCTTCATGAGTTGAACTGTCAACTTCAGCATGTGACGTGACACATGACAAAGTTTTTTAAATACAAATCTTTCCGATGTGTCTTTTTGTAACTTCGACTTCGGGGTCTCATGTATATTTAGAAATGTCTGCTAATTGACGATTGGTTAAGTCAACGAGTGGTAATTTATATTTAACACATAAATTTTGACATAGACAAGAAGCATTAAAGTAAGGAGGATATAGATAAAAAACACAGATTATTTTTGTAGTGTTTTAGGAATATATTTCTATATATATATATATATATATATATATATATATATGTATATATATATAGATATATATATATATATATATATATATTCTCGCGTAATCTGTAGATTGTCCATAGCCATATCCCCATAGACAATTCCCTTAGGAGTAGTTGTTCGAAGTATGTTCGATATTTGAAGTTATTGCTTTTAACATCATGGTGTCGGAAAAGCCATTGTTTTCTTGCGTTTGTTCTTTGCATTCGAAAATGTATTACCTTTAGCCAGACATAAGCACAGAGCCAAACTATTCAGAAATTTTGAAAAAAAAAAACTTTTAATTTAATCAATTAAATAATAGTACAAGGGCGTGAATAGGAAACTAAACAAAATAATAATTGTTTATTAATTCATTTATTTATATTCCTATTCCATGTATTTAAAGATGCATTAAGTTTAGTTAAAATTAATTCATTCGACATTTTTTTATAATAACAACAAAATCCAAATGCAAATGATGTATTTATTATAATAACATAACAACAATAGAGTCCTGTAACTCCTGTATCTTATGCATTGCTTCCCAAGATATTGATAATTTTTCTAAAAATTATTTCAGAATATTATTATTGCACAAATAAACAAATTTTATATCATTTTCTCAATATAAATATATTTAAATGTGTAAATAAGAGTGATCAAATTCATAATGTAATCAATAATATTTTGCTCATTATTTTTCTGACATAGAAATGACAAGACAAATTCACAAAGTCAAAGTCTTTTCTGCATTTTGCTTTAAAATATGTAAATTTTACTGATGTATTTTTAACATAATGATTCAATAATGAAAACAAAATTCTATAAATTTCAATAGATTTCTATTACAATTTATCAAATTAGAATCCTGTATACCATACAAGCCAATATTGAATCATAAATGATTATTTTTTCTAATTCTCTTCGTAAAGAATTTGTACATATTTTTAATTTACCCTATTTGACAAATAAACTACCTCATTTTTTTTAAAAAAATCCTTAAATACATAACTAAAATATTAAGTATTTTCTGAGTTTCTCAGTTTCAGAACAAACTATCTTCTTGTGTTTGACTAAGGGTAATTTTCATACAACTAAATTTCATAAAACCTTATGTATTCGTAAATAGTCTGTTGCACGTATTATTATATGGTAGTGAGGGGCACAAAGGATCAATTTGACTTTTGGCAATTATACTTTGAAAACCAAACCAACTACATCAAAACGAAAAACATATCGCACACACAATTATTCATGTTCAGTAGAACTCCTAGCTAATTCGTTTTTTTACAACTTTTTAAAATTCACCTGGTTCTTTTCACCCCATAGACGGAATTAAATACAGCTAGAGTGCAAACTATTCCAATGTTTTATATTTAATTTTAAAAGAATTTTGTGAAATAATAGTTACAATATTTAACCAATGCAAATAATAAATTGTATGGGCATTTTTTGCAAATGTAACACTGCATACAACCTTGATCTGTTTCTTTTTGAATAACTATTAATTTACCTCTTGCAAAATTACTAATTTTAACTTAATTTATTTTCATACATTTTTTTAATTTTTTTACACCTTTGACAAGATAAAGGTCCACTTGGACCCTTTTACCCTACTCATATATAAGCTTTTATAGGGGCTAGTGCAAAAATAACTCTCAAATAATTATATAGCGTATACTTAAAAACTATAATAAGGTCTTGTAAACTAAGCAACAGTGCTTATAATTAAAAAAACCTAACAACGAAAGAAAATTGCCGTTTATCTCCTGATAGAGGCATCATAAGGACCAAGGTGATAACTAATTATTCATTTTTTGCCATCTACTTTTAAATATTAAACAAATTCTAACTTGACTGTTTTTTGAGATATCGGTGGTAGACCTTTTCGCTCGAATACCTTTAAGCCCTGTTCTACCCTATACTTCGTACAAAAATATCAAAATTTTTGATGCTTTATTTAGAATCTGCAGATACTAATTTATATGCGAGTATAAGACAATTATATATTACTCTCGATAATCATTGATAGATATACTCGGGCCAAGAATAAAATTTACAAAAGTTAACTACAAATGTTTAATTTATATACATTTTCTAAAGTTTTGTTGTTATCTCGACTTCTGTTCTGACCCGTTGTAAACTGTCTGGCTGTAAGTGCATCTCGCATTTGAGAAGATATATGGCACCAAATCATTGTACCTTTGGGATACAAGAAAGAAACTACAGGCGTCGTAATGTGCTCTTATCGCCAACTTACCTATAATTCTTAGGCGGATCCTGAAAATTTCACATTTATAATGAAAAAACTGGTGGCGTGCATGGCATTGCGCCTTAAGGCAAATTGCTGGAACTTTCCGTACCGTATGAAACCCAAAAAAAATTACACAAAATGTGTACACATTATTAAAATCTCTATAAAATATCTGATAATTTGATGTACGTATGTCCAATTAACATTTTTGACCGTCAAATGGCATTTTGTTAGCTTATTTTTATTGAGAGTCAATACGAATCGAATGTTTTTTGATTATTCAAATCGGTTGATCGGTGTTTCTGAAAACGTCGACGAAAAGTTGTATACGCACACACACATACATGTTTGCCAAAATATTCAGAAAACTTGCAAACGTAAAGATATATAAAAATTATCATTTTCATTTTTTTGCGATTACTATAAATTACCCTACGGAAAGTTAATAAACCCATTCAAAATCTAGTTACAAAAAATAAAATTAGACTTTTATGGAAATAAATGAGAATTTTTTTTAGATAAAGCATCTGAAACCTTCATATTAGAATTTGACTTTTACGAGAATAGATCTAAAACTACTGTTTAGTGAGTTATTTCCAAAATACCTAATGTTCCTTACCATATATCGTAATTTTTTCGACTGTTAAGAGAAATGTAGGCTTAATCATATCAGGATAAATGCATCTGTCCGATTCGAAAACACCCTTGATACAACTAACAAATTTCTCGATTTGTCTCGAAATCTTTATATACTTATAACTATATTTAGCTAGATACAAAACATATTTTACTACAAACTAAGCTTTTATGTCTTCGATCTATGCCGTTATGAAATTGTGTTAATTATTTTCTAATTTCTACGAAAAACGTTTTTGTGCAATTTACATAAATTTAGTTCGTTTGAATAATTTTATCATTAATATTTGAACAGTTTATATCAATTAATTATCAAAATTAATATGTAAGTAATGGAAACACACACAATAGAAGTGAACAACATGAAAACTCGAATGATCCATCATATTTATAATATTTTTCTTGTTTTCAAAAATTTGTTCTTATTTTGAAGAAAGAAATAATAATCTAATTCTAATTATTATTGCAAATTAATTGTTATAAATCGCATTGCTTAGTACCTTCAAGTGCAAAAGTGATGATGTTTAATTCTCAAATTAATCGCATTAATTGTAACAAATTTAACGATTATGGGCTCTTGATATATTAGTCTAACATTGTAAGTACAATGTAATTTATGACATTATTCTTAGAACGATATCTACTTGTATGTTTGTTACGTGATCGAGTTCAATATCATGCACAATCTGATTTTTAGCATGCGATCTTTTATTGCGAATTTTCATCAAAGTCGTCACTTAACAAGGTCAAGTGAAAAATATTTTTTTAACTAAAAAGTTCAGTTTTAGAATATTCCATTCAAACATATAATAAATTTGGTGGTGATGAATTCTAAAATATTGATAATTTTAAGGCTTTGCAGAATTTCAGCAAAAAAAAAATTTTTTCTTAAATTTTTGTTCATGTCCCCCAAAAAACATAAAAAACTCTACAGAAAATTAAATTGTTTTTTTTTTTTTTTTGATAAGCCTTTAAAGTTTTATTTTTGTAATGCTATGTCTAATAAGTTGTATATAGTTCACACAATATGAAAACTATTATTTTAATGACATTTTCATATTACAATTTCATTTTCTTTGATTTTACAATTATTTTTTGATCATCAAAAGATCAGCCTTTGCAGTATTATTTTTGTAGGGAAATGCATGTCTCATACAATAAAAGTTACACAGTCCATACAATATCAAATATTAAAACTATTAATTATTTCAAACTGACACCTTGAAAGTTTATTAACTTCCAGTAGGGCAAGTTATAGTAATCGCAAAAAAATCGAAAACGAAAATTTTTATATATCTTTTCGTTTCAAAGCCTTCTGAACATTTTGGCATTCCTTAAAAAAAATGGATGTATGAGTGTGTGTGCGTGCATGTGTATGTTCGGATACAAATTTTCGTCAGCGATTTTGGGAACACGGATGAAGCGATTTGAATAATTCAAAAAACATTCGATTCGTATTGATAAGGAGACGTGCTGATTAGTTTTTCGCGAAGGCAGGTCTAGCCGTTCCGAAGATATGAGGCAAAAAGTGCCAAAAACGGTAACTCAGTTTTTAAGAGTACGGAGCGTCCGATTTGAATAATTCAAAAAACATTTTACTTGTATTAACAAGATGAAGAACTGATCAAGTTTTCATGAAGGCAGTTTAACGGTTTCGGAGATCTAGTGAAAAAAGTAAAAAAAAGCCATTTGGCGGTCAAAAATGATCATTAGACATATGTACATCAAATTATCAGATATTTTATAGAGATTTTGAAAATAAATATAAATTTTGTTTACATTCCTATGGGTTCCGTACCCATGTTTATTCGTTAGGCGGCGACACGGCGCTTACGCGCTTCGATATTTCGTCTCTATGCAGTTAAAGCAGTACGATTGCTTTGAAAAAATGTTCTGAATTTCTAAAATATTTCAAAATAAATTTTTCTTCAAAAATTTTTCATTTTTTTCTTTTACAATTATCTTTAATTAGCACTGGTGTTAGCACATAGAATTCAATATTCTGTAAAAATACACACATATATTTCTGGGCTTCCATACAAAATGCAATGCAATGCAATGCAATGCAATGCAAAGTTTCAATATTTGTTATATTTACATAAATAATATCACATTTGATGCTATATAAATTATGGCTCTTAATATCTCGTATATATACAAAAGGTGTATTATTTTTTCTCAAAATTTTCGCCGCTAATGCTACCGCGAATTCCATTATTCAAGTCGTCGCATGACTAAAGGTGCTTCGAGTGTTTTTTTAAATTATCCGTTGATCGTCAGGAAACCTCAACGGCTTCATAGTCATAAACATGCACACGTTTCTTCCACAACGATAAAATTGCCGTATAAAACATCTGAAAGCAACTGAATAAATCATGGCACTTAACTATATAAGTCGAGTCAGATTGGTTGTGTGGATTTTATTCAGGTTGATTTTTGCAGCAGCTCTTTTAATACTTTCACAATTATTCTATGATTTATTAAAAAAATGCATTAAATCAATTGATGATTTGATTGATGATTTAATGTAATTAAATAGCTAGATATGAGTGGGATTTAAATAAAATATTGAATGTAATGCTTTGGAATCATGTAGTTGGTATTGAGACTCATGGATATTATATTAGGGTGGTCCTTAATATGAATATTTCGAATTTTTTTGCTTCCAGGATCGTTTCAAATGCTTTTAAAATGATAAAAAATTAACTGAAAGTTTTAGGTCTTAATATTAACTTTAAGATAGTCTGCACTCCAACCAAAGTTTCTTATGGAAATAACATGAATGGAGTTATACTCCATTTCACTTTTAGAGTTTTATAACTTAGAGACAAATGAATCAGAATTTAGAGAATAACATTATATTTGCTTATTTTGATCATAAATAAAAAACTTAGAACAAAAAATTGATAAATTTTGTAAAATAAGTATTTATACTTGGAAAGAAGAACCAAGAAATTTTGGTTGGAGTGCGAACTATGATAAAGTTAATATTAAGAGCTAAAGTTTTTAAAAAATATTTTTTTTATAAATTTTGAAGCAAAAAAATAAAGAGTGCGCGAAAGGTTCACACGTGATTGAAGTAAAACTTATTTGCTACTATACAAAATGACATTTAAGTAAAAATGAATGCATCATATAACAATTTTGAATAATGTTTATTAGTAATATGGTAATACTCGTAATGCACACATTTACTAGAGTCAACCATTATATATACATTTATATGATGATAAATTTTAAATTATATATTTATGTATAAAAGCATTAAAAATTTACATGGTTCTTATAATGTTTATTTCATAAATTTTTCAAAAAAAAACGTGACGAACAGACATAAAGACGAACATGTTGGTTAAGTTCCGGGACAAACCTGCACATTTATATTGATAAAAGATATAAATTGTATTTTGAAGCAAAATTTATTTTTGTTTCCTTAATTCAACAATACCTATTTTGAATTTAAATTATTTAATAAACTGCAAAACTTGTACTCGTGGCTGTAAAAATTAAATGTTGAGATATGTCACATACTTCTTTTATTTGCCTTAAATAAAATAAAATTTAAAGAGTTGTTATAAGGATAAAAATGCATTTTATACAGTACCCGTATCAAAATTCTGCTAACGATTATCATATAACACGTATTTCTTATAAGATACCTATACCATATGCACGTATGCCTAAACCTGAAATTCTATATTATACGCCTTTTAACTAACTATAGTACGCCTAATACGCCTAATACGCCTACAACCCTATATACCTAATACGCCCAATATTATTTCTTATCTTATACCTATAATGTTTCTTAAACGCTAATTTTTCCGAACCCTACCGAGAATCGAACCCGAGCCTTCTGCGTGGCAGGCAGCGACCTTAACCACTACACCACCGTTGTACCATGATTGATCGTCTTTTTCCGCGTGTCGTCGCGTCACCTTAGTATTAATTACTTAATTAATAGGTAAAGGTACCGCGGAAAAACAGTGCGTCCCTTAATATATTATTTGTGGGGGACCCAATAGAGTAGTGGTTAAGGCGCTCGACTGCCACGCGGTGGTCCCGGGTTCAATTCCCGGTGTGGGCGATAGACATAGAGTATATGGTAGAGTAATAGATAAGAATAAACAAATATAGTATAGGGTAGAGACAATAGATAATAGATAAGCGTAAAATATAGCGTAGAAATAAAGGATAGAATGTAAGGTTTGTAAGGGGCAAAAAGATATGTAGGGTGTATGTAATATATAATAGGTTAATAGCAAATAGGAACTGGTCTTAGGTATCGTACGGTATGATTAGATAGGTAATAATTAGATTTAAGTCATTTAACGTATTATAATAGATCTTGGGTACTTTTATATAAAGAAAGAGTGCACATAGGGTTCATACGCGATTGAAGTAATATATATATATATATATATATATATATATATATATATATATATATATATATATATATATATATATATACCATTCAGCAATTTGAAATTTCTTGCAAAACCCACAACATTTTCAATATTTTTGAATTTTCATCAAAATATATCCCGTTTATAATCAAAACATTTCGGTTTTCATAAAAGCGTCATTTTCCACAATATTGCGTCAATCACCCAAGTTTGCGCAAAGGTTGCACATAGTTTTGATGGGGCCGCCGCAGTCGTCCGAGTCCGTGCTATTGACGTGAACACATGAAAGAACGTGAAAAATGACATGTCATTTGACATCTGACACATTGACACGCCCAGGAACGTGCTTTACTGACACACGACCTGCGATGAATGCGCTCGTAGGCAATTTGTTACTGTTCTCGAAAGAACAGGAAATATGGTCTTTATTATACAAATATACTAATTGGATTATTTATGCTAATGACATGCCACAAAGGACGCGTTAGTCAGGATATTATGTTACTCGTAATGGGAATGGGACGAAACAATAGAGTATTTTTAATAGTAAAGACACTAATTAATAACTCTTTTCTGAAAACAACTGCATTGTAAACGACCCTACGAAGTTCTTCAGTACATAGTTTTGGAGTTCTAATATTAACTTCATTCTGTTTTGCTTCTAAACTACTATGTAAATTATATGACATTTTCTAAACGATATGAATTTGATATCTTAATTCAAAGAAAATCAGTCGGTGATCTAATTAATTAGAATTTGGTAACCAAAGTGGACCATCCCAAATATACCTGGACGCCATTACGCCATATCAAAAAATTTACTCTTTTTGAAATATTATATTAACTCTACAAATTAATTACTTGACTACAATTACTTGACTTTTCTTACTATGCAAATAAAATAGAAGCCTCATACCCCACCTTGGGCTTTCTTAAAACGTGAAACAACTTTAGAGCCAGAGTAAATTTTATACCGTCATATAACTCCATAATTGTCAAAAATTTTTGCCTAATAAAAACTCATCTTATCCTCAATTTATCTCTAATTATCTCAATTTATGAGATGTCCACTATGGTTACCAATACTCGAATATATATGCTTATTCTGAAACTTATCCTTAGATAACCATACTGGAGAGCTTTTCCATAGATTTTCTTTCTTTTATTTCACGATTTTGATTTGAAACGCTTGTATTATCATTTCGAGTTATTTTAGTTTGATAATAATTAAGTGGATTTAATTAAAATTCAATTCTTTTTGATTCGACGATGATTTTATTAGACTTCGTCTTTTTTCTACACTTTTTTGTTTGTGTATATAAAATCATGACATACTTAAGCTAAATTGAAGCTATTTCGGTCCACACACTCTTTTGTGTCATTACACCATTATTCTAATAAAGAACTCGACTATTATGTCAATCTCGGTTTTTATCAAAATGTAAAATTATTTTATCATTGATTTTTCAAATTTACATCAAAACATATTCAAATTAAACATTTACTAAAAATTATGTTCAAAAATAATTCGTGATCTTTTACGCACTCTTTGTGGTGAGCATGTGGAGTAAAACAAAAGTTTAAATAATTTTTAGTGAATAAACAATTTGGTTTTTAAATTGTTTAATTAAAAAAACTTTAGTTTCAATAATTCGATAATTCAAATTATCCTCTAAAAGTTAATTCATATTCCCTGAAATATCATCGCACAATTTAAAACTCCCTGCAATACCCACATTAATTGCTTTTTTTTTATTAATCGGGTTATACATTTACTGAAAATTATAATTAAAATGCTGTGATCTTTCTATGCACTCTTTGTAATAAATATGTCGAGTATAGCAGTATTTTTAATTATAATATATTATGAATGCAAATGACTAATTTGATTTGTAGTGGGCTTTTCATTTAAAAAATTTAATATGTTTAATATGTTATTAATATTATTTGATATGTTTTTATAATTCAAGTTTTCAAAGAGGGGAAATTCCATATCCTCAAAAGGTATAAAATAAAAAGTTGAATGTTAGAAAAATAAAATACTAATAAATACATTATTCTAATAAAGAAGTCGACTACTGTGCCAATCTCGGTTTTTATTAAAATGTAAAATTATTTTGTGATAGAAGGAATTTATCATATCTCATAACCAGCTATTGACCAGCAGACTTAAAAGGCTAAAGTTAGGCTAAATTCATGAATACGTCGTTTAAAATATTTAGTATAGAAGAAAATGAAATCTATTTAAAACATGATTGATTTTATATAAAGCATTTTTATTATTTAATTAAATTTTATTAATTTTTTTTAACTGAAAAACATTCAAAACTTGAACTGCAGATGCATTATCAACTTTACAGCATATTTGTAATTGTTATGATTACAAAACTACTACAACTAGCATGATTCATAATCTGTGAGGCTATTCAAATTCTTTTTATATATATTTAACAGCAATTAGATCTTAACGAGTTCTATGACTGTTGTGCTGTCTTAAACAACGAGGCATTATATTTGGCAATTTAAATCTCTATGCAATGAATTAATTATTGCAATTTTAGAAATAATCTGCTAACTGATTCAGCAATTCAGGAGAGGATTATTTTCAATTCAAAACATACAGCTATCTATATATCCAAGTGATAACCGTTATCACTACTGCTTGACGTCAGAATGTCCAAGGCAGGATATCAATCCTTAAACTTTTGTTTGAAATAACATAGCTCTAACCACTAATCTACTGAAAGCCCTTCTTAAATATCAAGCCTATTTTGGCCATAATGTTATTCTGTAGTTCTACAGGATTGATATATTGCATCAAAATATTTGCATACATATATATATATATATATATATATATATATATATATATATATATATATATATGTATATGTGGCCATAAATTATAAATATTTATAGATCGAACAAGTAATGCTATGCTTCAATGCGGACCTGATTTAAATAGTTGCAAATAAATCCGCGCGTGACAGTATCATTTACATAGACATTGCTCAATAAATCAACCCGACAGCAACGATTTTAATCGCTTGAACTTAGATATTCGTCCAAAAACTTGTAGATTTATTGAGAAACACATTTGTTTTCTTGCAATTTGTATATTATCATGCTTTGGCAACATTACGAGATGTCATTCTTGACAAGAACACGTCGCATGATAATAAACAAGAAAAATATTTGAGCTGCTAATTTGAAAGTGGAACTTTGTTATTTGGGAAACTGACAGGGATAAATACAACTAGGCTACGAGTTATGTGTGACAAATGGATCTTCTTGGTCTATTAGCCAATTTGTAATAAAACAATGTTAGGAAGATTTTTATATTTCATGTGATTAATAGCCTTAATGAACATTAACCATGAATTCATGCCAATGGTATATCGTATTTTGTATCTAGAAATAAATGTCTTATTTGCAAACTTTAATCACAATTCTTATAATATACAGAAATCGTCAAGTATTCTACTGTAGCCTGTAGAATTCCACGTACATTTGAGTTTATGTAGTTGCTAATATTTGTGTTTCGCATTTGCAATTGTTAATTATTAATAAATTATATATTTAAATATTGACATTCGGGAATTTTCATATATGACATGATTTTTTGCAGAGTTGCAAAAAACTTCGAATTGGAGCCCATTTGATCCAAACAGTGCAAAAACACAGTTGATCATTTTTACAAATTTTCTGATCTAATTTGCTATTATACTCGATCTAAGCTGTTCATTTCTATTTATAAATTATTCTGTAGTTCTATACATTAGCATATTAACAGTTTCATTCATCTATTTTTGTACATCAAAATTTTAGTAATAATGAAAATTTTAGTAAATGCACAAAGCTTCGTATTAAAGCAAATTTTATCAAATTTGCTAATATGTTATATATATAATATTAATATTTTAACGGCTTTTGCACGCCATATAGTTTTCTATTTAATCTAATTTGCTAAAAAATCAGATATTGTCATATTATTGATTTCGTTCGTCGATTTTTGAACAATGATATGATCTCCAGTAATACACACTGTATTACATTGTAAAAGCTATGTACTGAAGAAAATTTTATTAGATATAGAACAAAACCACTTTGATCATTTTCACTACTTTTGTATAAAATCTAATTTACTAATAAATTATATATTAACATATTACCAGGCTTATTTGTCAATTTTTGTACATAGTATTTTTGGTAATAAGTGATTCCAGAAGACCCTATGTTAATGCAAATTTTATCAAATGCGATACAAAAATACTTTGGACCATTTTCATAAATTTACAGCTTATCAGACTAATCATTTTTTTAGCTTTTTATTATATTTACTTTACTACTGATTTAATATTTACTTTTGACTATTATCGATCGTTATTAATAATTTAATATATGTTCATTAAAATTACTTCAGATAAATTTAGACAATCTAAAGAATTTCTTAGTCAAAACGTTTTGCAAATGTTTTAGAAATTTGATTATATTTAAAGTGTAAAATATGCAAATTACTTTTTTATCATTATAGATAATTCTTATCGATGGAAGCTATAAAAATCGTTGATATTTTGTCTAGTTTATTGAAGTCTATAGAAAGAAATTTTATGGCCATCAGACTTTAAAACGAAAATTCATTGCTTTCAATAACTTATTGACGTTTAAAATAGAACATGCATATGAAGAATAAACATTTCACACAAATTTAAATATATTTTATATGCAAACAAGCGTATCCACTGCCACACACAAAGGTTTTCTTTGCAGTATTTCTCAAAAAGCGAAACTCAGTCCAAAATAAATAGCGTTCAGTCTTCTCTCAGACATTTGTGTATTTGTGCTACGTCGAACAAATAACTTTAAAAAGACACACAAACGCTTGTCGAGTTGTTTAAAATATCCTAAAGCGTCCGCGACTTGTATTTAGAGATGCTCAAAATTATCGAAGAAGATGGAAAACTTTCACCACACTGGCATATTATTAATTAACACTATAAAAATAAATTTGTTATTTTTTCATAAATTATTCTGTATATATATTTTATGATTTATTCAACAATTATTTTTGTGATCTACATGAAT
Organism: Ctenocephalides felis; assembly: GCF_003426905.1. NCBI lineage: Eukaryota > Metazoa > Arthropoda > Insecta > Siphonaptera > Pulicidae > Ctenocephalides > Ctenocephalides felis. Next base: position 26,153,168 of record NW_020537646.1, read on the forward strand.
CCATAAGTAACGATTTCAGTCTGATACTTTTTTCCATAGTAATTTTTTATTACTTCTTGTACCCAAAACAGTATTTTATATAATTGCATGTCGATTTTAGCAAAAAAGTCTATGCCTTTTTATTTATCATAAACTCGTCGATATGCGATTGCGCGAATTACTCGCAAAAATTATGGCACAAACTCGAGTCATATGACTGACCGAAAGTACAAACTCGAGTTCTTTTTACACCAAAGGCCATACATAGATGTTTATATTAAAATCACACCGAAACAGAACCAGATTTGGTCGTAAAATAGACAGATGAAATAATAGTATCAGTAAAAAAACTATTTGCAAGCGAGCAAACTAATCATACAATAATAGACTATTCAGTGTTAATTCTGGAACTATACGGGCAAACAACTTCGTCATGTTTTAGGATAAAAAGTAATAAGACAGATTTGATACGATTTCTCGCATAATACGCCACTACACGCCCAGTTAATTTATTACTATACATTATTTTTATTTTAATTGGTACTCTATGGGCCACTACACGCCCAGTTAATTTATTACTATACATTATTTTTATTTTAATTGGTACTCTATGGGCAACTCCAATGTCATCTTTGGTATGGCTAAACTTTGCTATTTATCTATTACTGAAATCAATTTGTAACTATTCAGAAATCAATCATTTTGTAACATTCATGTTCAGTTTTTCTCATTACAATAATTACAATTTTAGCTGCATTTTGGCTATTAAAGAATTTAGACCTTAACAACCTGATTACTGAAACTTCTACCAGTGATTTAGTCAATTATGGACAAATATGTCCAATTTTCGACTTGATTGATTGATGGCTAATCAAAGTTATAATGATGAAAGACTCTCCAAAGATAATATAACTTTAGCAATTACATTTTATAGTGTACTTTATCAAAGATATTGCTGAATATCTGCTATTAATATGAGCAACCAAGTGGAATCTAAAATAGTACCATAATAGAGTAAAGTAGAGTTGATGCAAATAAGTAATTTTTGTTAGTGAGTTTAATTTTATATGCAAAGTTATTTTCGTGGTTTAGAACCAGGTCACTGAAGCCACTGATTTCAGTTTCGATGCCCACATCAGCCAAATTGATATGAGCTTTTTACTTAGGTGGGGAACTTGCTTTAGAGGCTTCATAAATCGCTTTTTCAAGAATTTTTAGGAAAGAAAATAAATATTTAATTAAAACGAAACATTCAGGTATTATTGTTATATATTTCAATATTCTTCTCAAATTTTTTCATTAAAATATGTCATAATATGCCGGGTACAAGCATTTGTGTCGTTTGGCGGTAAAGATGCAGGTCACAATTTCTATCCGAAACAAAAAAAACAAAACAAATTTCTATTTTTCATAGTAAAGATTCTAGTTAAACCTAAAAAATCCAGAAAAAGTAAGAAATTCATACATTTTTAGCACCTGAAAAAAAACATGTTTATTTATGAAAAATTTTGCTTTAGATTGTTTAACCAGTGGGTTAATTATAACTTTTTTTCAAGATTTCGTATGTTCAACTCAAAAAAAATTTAATCCTGAATACAATCAATTTTGTCTCGTTTTTGTAGGTCGTTCAGTTTTTTCTCTATATTTCCTGCTAATTAGAAAAGATCAAAAAAATGAAGTACTTTTTTAACGCTTGCTCACAATTTCTTCTGTAACTTCGAAAATGAATTGAATTTGTTTCTGAAATTTTATTGATATATATTCTTGGCTAGTTTTTGTAGACATATTTGCAAAAATTGATTTTTTAAGCTTTTAAAGCAGGCATTCGCTTTTAGATCATAGTTCTAAAATATGATAACAATAGAAAATAGTATTGCAAGGGCATTGCTGCAACAAATCTCTCTCTATTAAAAAAATCTAATAAATAATGCCATTTAATAAAGACTGTTCAATCACCGAGTTGCATTCGAATAAGGACTATGTTAAGAACTCACATCGCAACAGCTCTTAGAACATTATTTTTTTTTTTTGTTTATTTATCATAGCAATCTATACAATGTACATTAGGCTAAAATTTTTGACAATTATGGCTCTTAGGACATGACTGATTGCTGATCGAACAAAAAATATCAAGCAATGACTACATCGACTATTCATTAAATTTTCTCACCTCTAATGCCAAACGTGGCACTTCATTGCTGTAAGTTGGAGGTGCAGTAACTATAATTCATGTTAAAACTGAGAGAATATGTACTACTCAACGCAGCCACGTCGTTTGTTTTGTGTTAAACGCGTTGTTAAATTGCCTGTAGTATCGCGGCAAATTGCATATTTAACAAAACCTCTCTGTAGACCATTATCATATTTCAGCCGCGGATATTTTCGGCCTCCTGACATTTTTTGTTGACCGTATGTATTTATGTACATCATTATTTGCTTGTTTACTTCTTGACATTTGTTTTACACGTGTTGAACGCACTCTTATTGCTAATTACACAAAGCAGCTTTCACTTTTTATTGCTATTTACATTCATAACAAATAACGCTTTAGTGTCCGGAACGAATGAAAGAAGACGTTTGAAAATTCATTTATGGGAAATGTTTATGCAGGCGGTATTCTTAACATTTTTAACGTGCACAACTCATTTTTATTGTAAATATGAGTAAGCTAAAAACATCAGTGTTTTTGAAGAATTTGTAATGTGAAAACGTTGTTTTCAGGCAAAAAATTATATGGATAATACTGAAACATTTATTGACATTTATTGAAAACCGGTGACAACAGATGAGCAATTTTCTTTTATTTTAGTATTTAAATTTAAATATTAATAGGTATTAACATTTTGATTAATAAATATGGGATTTTAATCCATAGGTAATCATCACGGTTAACAAATTCAATATATGCTAGTATATATGGCAGGGCCAGTTATCAACTAAGGTCAGCCCCTTAGTTCTGCCGTGAAATGGAAAAGAATGTTATGGAAAGACTATGTTTCTCACAAAAAATGGTGCTAAAAATCTGATTGTACTGTTAAAATGCGATCAGGCATTTTCCACATAAAATGTAACTTTATTCATATGTTAGTAGGCACATCACAAAGATGCACTTATCATAAGTTTATGCATTTTACGTTTTTTGGGTTAGATTTTTAATCTAACGACTGCGCAGCAACCACATAGCATTTTGACATTATTAGTAACATTTTATATGTGTAACACTACTTAACATAGCCTTGCCATAACTCTGGTTTATTTTACGGCAGAATTTGCCTTGAAATCAAGTCTTCATTGATGCCGTAGAGCTATGAAATAGGTCATCAAGACCTCGTTGGTATTTTAAAATAATAAAAACAATATCTAATCTTAATGTTGGTTCAAAAATACTCTCATAAAAGTTATACTAACAACAAAAAAATTATAAATTAAAATCCTTTTATTGACTTATTAACTTTTTATTTTTTATAATGTAAAGTACTTCTATACTTTTTTATTTCATCACTTATTTACTTTGTTGGCAGAAGAAGTACTGCTAATTTTACACATCTTCTTTATAAAATTTATAAACATAATTCAGATTTGCTATGTATATTCAAAATACTCATGCGTTATGCAAATCATCAAGCTCTTGAGATCTAAAGTTGTGGTTGACCTTTTAAATAATGTTTTAAAATTTCACAGGACATTAGCAAAAAATAAGCCCACAGTACTCTTGTAAATGTCAAAGCAAAAATAAAACAGTGATAATTTCAAGAACTCACAATTGTTTTAAAATCCAAAACCTTAAACCAACTAAAAAATACATTGTGTACATATATTTTGTTGCAAATGAAAGAAAATACATGTTTTTCTCTCAGATAATTATTAGGGTTAACAAATTCAATATATCGTTAATAAACTAGATGTGTTTCTGCTAATTTTATGCATTTTGACTTTTTGAATATTATGATACATTCCAGATTTGCCATGCATATTTAAAACACTGTGTTATTCATAGTCTTGAGATTTAAAGTTGTGGTTAACTTTTTAATTAATGACCTAAAATTTAACATCTCATAAGCAAAAAATACGAGCCAAAAGTTCTCATTAACGCTTGAAAATGTCAAAGCAAAACAACAGTGATAATCTCAAGTGCTCAATCGTTTTAAAATTCGAAAACCCCAAACAAACTAAAAAATATAACGTGTCGAGTGAAATGAAGAAAATACATATTTTTCTAGTTTTCAAATTACTTAACCATCACTTATCGAAACAGCTTTCGACTTCGTTTATTTACGAGTGTAAGTTCTTGCGACTCACTAAACTTAATGCAGCGTTATTTTTCTTTACAATTAGTGTACCGTAAATCTTTAAGCAACTGCTGCGGTCGTAAAGAATTCTTAATTATCAAAAGACGTCCTCATTTCGGTTGTGTCTGCCATGTTTTTATTGGTTCCAACCCTCGCAACATATATCAATAGAAACATGGTGATAGATGAACGCTTTCAACGAAGAAACAAATAATGTAAATACATCACATGCACTTTGTAGTTCTGTAATAAGCGCGTCGAACACCAAAAACATCGCTTCCAAGTCACTTGGGAAAAGCGCATATGTAAGGAACTCTATATGGAGATTACTTGAGACAAAGTTGATTTTCTGAAACGAAAGCGCGACTTTTGCATTTGGCAGAGAATATAAATTGCAACACTTTTGAACCGTAAGTTTAAGAAATTAAGATGCTTTGAGAGTGCTTCAATAAAATTATTCTAATTTGAAATAACAACCAAACTGGGATTATTTGTAACTCATTGTAGGTGGTAAAAGCTTCGCCCTGGCGGTTCCAGGTTCAGTATTGCGATTGATCACACGGTCTTTTGTTTATTAAGTGCAATTTGTATCCACGGTTTTGCCAAAAACCCTGAAATCATTTTAAAAATTCAAAAAACTGATGTGAAAAAAGATATCCATTGAAAATTGTGCTGATTAGTTTTTGGTAAAAATTGGTCGGACTGTTTCTTTGTAATTAATTGCTAAAATTTTTATTTGACTATGCCAAAGAAACTTTGCATATTGATATAATATATAATTTCAACAAACATTCTAAAATATTATAGGCCTACGACAAGTGCTTTATATATTAAAATATATTAAAATTGGGAACATTTTGAAATATTTACAGTGTATGTATTAGGCACGTGTTTGTCAAGTAACACAAATTATATAGAACGAGTCCCTTCTACCTAATAATGATAGTAGAATTTAGTGAGTAGACCACATGGTAATGCAATATTATGTGATAATGCATGATAATGGCGTTTTACATGTGCAAAAAATCGAATCAATAATAATTTGCGAATGATTTATAAGTAGACAGAATAACTCTAGGAAATTATAAAGTGAAAAACTACTGCAACTTACTCCATATTGTGCAAAACTTACCAAACATGATATTTGCTTTTGACTTATAATTTAAATATTATATATTTTTGAACAAAAAACGAACACGTGCTTAATACATACACTGTAAGTATTTTCTAATGTTCCCAATTTTATTAAATTTTTATAATTAAACACTTGTCGATGGCCTATAATTTTTTAGAATGTTTGTTGAAAGTATGTACAACTACAAATTGTGTATCTATGTACTTATATCTATTAATATAGCCCACATATATTTATTTCCATTTATACTGTTATAAGCCAAAAATCCAACTATTATTATTTACGATACCATATACCGCCTGTTACCTAATTTCTACTCGGACATATTATTCTTATAATCTACTAGTCAATCAATTTTATTATATCTGTAATTGTATTAATTATCATGCACGAAATTAGTTTTTGGTAAAGTCTGAACCGTTTTTTCGTAATTATTGAAGCTTTGCACAGTAATAGAATTTATGGTCTTAACGAGTGATCCTGAAATATTAAAGATTTATAAAAATTTGCACAGTCATGAAAAGATATTAAAATTTGGGATAATGGGTTGTGTCAAAATTTTAAATTTATATCATTATAATTCTAAACGTTACTAAATCTCAATCCATGATATTGTCTATTATATTTAAAAGTATTTGCAACTCAAGTTGGTACGTGCACCTAGTTGGTGAGTTTAGCAGTTTAGCACTAAATATAATTGTTCCAAATCAATACCAAAACCCTTGCATTCCATAAGTTCATGACGCCATTAAATACCACTTAAATTTAAATATTTGTATATAATTACGATATATAAAAGGTGTTTTTAAATTTAAAAGATATCTAATTTGCATAAACCGCCTATTTTGCCTCCAACAAGCAACACACATCAATCACCATTGTTTCAAAATAGCTTTTCCAATGATGAATCAATATTTCTACAATATATCAACTACATGATGATTACTTTTTGTAGAAAATTTCAAATTAATGTTCATCCGGCTCCTATTGATAGGTTTTGATGTGTTCGAGATTTTCAAAATTCCACACATTCATTTTTCTTCAGAAATGATAAATTACCAACAGATGACTAAGTACTCAAGTCATGGTGGTGCGCATGAATCGAATAATATTTTATCATATAGCTGTTTGATTAGAATCTGTAGTTTGGTATATGTGCAACTCTATCGATGTGTTAAGGCGAACATAATCGATCATTGTGTACGCATAAGAGTCATATATCAATCATTATGGAAGTCAGACGTTTCGCTATGTGCTAATGGTCCGGTATTCCGCCTGTTTGGCCTGTTTGTTTGAACAACATATTAGCAACAGTTTTTTATTTGGAAACATAAATATAAAATGTAATTTTGAATACAGTTCACATAACATGAATGGAAATTGCTTTTGGTAATACTATCCTAATATGGAAATATTCTGCATATACAATAGTTTATGGATAATGAAAAATTATCAAAAAGCACTATTTTTTTATCAGCAATCAAAATTTTTATTATATTATCTCTTGTTTTTGTTATTATTATGACTATTAGATGGCTCACCAATGATTGTCTTATTTTATTTTCAATACATCTTTATCAAAGAAACAATGCAACCATTACGAATTAATACGTATATTTCACATACCTGAATACAATATTGTCAACAAATGTTGGGATCCTTGGAGTGAAATAATAGAGTGCAAAACCGAAACAGCGTTAAATGGGGTGTATTTGATGAACTACCGAATATGTTGAAAGTCCAATTATTACACAAATGTTCTTGGTGAGATGGTGCTACCACGAGCCACGTCATCATTTTTATCCATAATCTCTTGTTTTTGTTTTTTTTAATGACTATTAGAGGGCTCACCAATGATCTTACTCTATTTTCAATACATTTTTATCGAAAAACAACGAAACGCACGATTGCGAATTAATATGTATGTACGATTATAAAATTTTTGTTATTTGATACAATATTATCACTGCTAACAATTACTTAGCATCCTATAATCTGTTGTTACGATTATTAATTTTTGTAACGATTTTTTTAAATGCCATTTTAAAGCAACCCAGTGTTTAACCTATTCTAATTTTGATATTTTTTATGAGAAAGCAACCTAATGTCCTGTTTTAATTGTGATATTTTAATTGATCAAGCAATAGTAACATACTTATGATCTATAAAGAAATGTTTTATAAATTAATATTGAGTTCATTCATATTGGCATGCAATATTTTTTATTAAAATTTTCTTCGTTTATTACTAGAATCATCCCAATTTTTCGTAACCATAAGATTTGTACCAACAAACTCAATGCTTCACACAGTTCTAAACAATATATAAACAAAAATACTTTAGAAATTGTATATATTGATTGACTGTATACTTATATTTCTAATATTAGAATGACAAAAAACTAACATCCAATATTAAATTTTAGTTCAGTACAAAAGATTGCCGCTGCAATTTACCTATTACTATATTATCTAACGTTTCAAGATTTCTTTATTATTTAGAATCTAAATAAATATCAAGCGGTTGGTCTTTGGTATAAAAGAACTGAGCTACATTAAAATTATAAATTGTATAATTTAAAAATAATCAAAAATGCATTAAAAAAAATACTGTTAACGTTGTTCGTCTCTAATAATACACTTCATCTATGAATACTTAAAAATCTATAAATACATAAAAGAACAACACTAACAATATTTTCAGTTTTACAAAAAAAGTGCTTTTAATGTGTGAATTGTGTGAATTTTAAATAATTTTCATTTACAATTTCTCTCTTTTGATCTGACTTCTCTAAAAATGTTGTCTATCCCTGAAGACTTCGAGTTGGCTTGGGTAGTTGAAACATTGCATTAGTTATGATGAATGGTGTTCACAAAGATCATTACTGTCAAAACTGGGAAAAGAATTGACTTTGTGTGCAAGTATATATCGATTCTCTTCTCCATACAATTCCATATAGCACTTTGTTAACAAAAACAACATATGCATTGTGCATTTTCACGAATAGTAATTAGTCTTGATAATATAACTGTTTTTCACAATATGTTAAATGTGTTATAAATCAAATAATTTATTGCTTTACTCGATAGTTATTACAGATAAATCTATTTGTTATCAATGTACTTAATTTTTTAAGCGTTTTTAGAGAATCTTATCTGTTTTTACCATTTCGTATCTTTCTTGTCTGTCATAAACACGAAAACAAATAAAGGTGAGCGATTAAATACTAATTTGAGCAAAAGTTTCCAATTTTATATTAATTTTGTTTGTTATATTGTAATTTATTTGTACTTCAGTTCGAATGATATAATACGTTAAATTGTTCTGCAATCCTCATAAATAACACTAAAATTTTTAAAAATTATTTTTGAACAGATTTGGTGCTGCAAATTTAGTCATGTGTAAATTATTATATATGATCATAATGTATATTTCTTGCAAAAATTTTAAAGAAAATTATTAGTTTTTTCTTGGTAAATTTCTTTCTCAGAAATGCTAATTTAGTGCTATAAAAGTGAAAAAATTTACGTCTACGTTATAGCCCGCAATTCTAATTCGATTTTGAAAATTCAAAAACCGTTCGAAAGACAATGGTTGGGAATCGTGCTGATTAGTTTTTGGTAGAGATCGGCCGGGCCGTTTTCTTGTAATAAGGTGTTAAAAATTTTGTTTTCGTCGATTTTTATTATTATTTTTTTGGCGGTAGATACCATAGTCTTCTAGATCATACTAAAATATTACGGCCCTACGACAACTCGTTTAGCTTTAAAAATCCGTCAAAGTTTGCAAAAATTAGTATGGTCTTTTTGGCATTTGTCAAAATTAGAACTTTCATCGACGTTTGCTCAAAAACGCCTGAGCCGATTTCAGAAATTTAAAAACCATTTGATGTGTCTCGATGAGAATTATCGATTTTCAGATTTGTGCGACGATCGATAGAGCCGTTTCTTTGTAATTTGGAAAAAAAGTGTTAAACTTTTCGCATACAGTTAAGCTCATACCACGGAATCGATTTTACAAAATCAAAAACTGTTCGAAAGATATAAGTTGAGAATGATATTGATTAGTAATTAACTATTGAAATAAAAAATTAAGCCGATTTTTATGGAACTTTTTTGGCGGTATATATCATGGTCTTATAGAACTTACTGAAATATTACGGCCTTACGACAAGTTGTTTAATTTTAAAAATTTATCAAAGTTTGAGAAAATGAGTAGTTCTTTTGACATTTGTTAAAATTAAAATTAGACGATTTACTTAGTATAAGGATAGAGTACTTAGTCTTAATGAACATACTAAACAATCAAAGTCCTACAAAAAACTGGCTCAATTATGAAAATTATTGATTTTTGAAAATTTGCTTTTAGAAAATACTCCAAGTCAAAGTGTTCATTCGTTTTCAATTATGTGTAATAAATCACTCGGAATACTTTTAATGACTCATAAATTAATTCATTTTTTATTGATCAAGTCGATTATTTAAACATATCGGAAAGTTCATGTAACTTGCCTCAAGGCAAAATATCAAACCAATTTTCATTATTAGTTTTAATTTTCATTATTAGCAGTTTCAGTTTTGATTCTCATTATTAGTTTTAATTTTCATTATTAGCAGTTTCAGTTTTGATTCACAAAAATAAATTTCTATAATAAAAACCATTCCAGCCGTTCCTCTAACTATTTCATAGAACAATATAATAGTAATGTACAGTCAGTGAAGTATATGTACTCTTGTCTAGAGACCTGCAGAACAATGAATAATGAAGTGCGGATAAATAAGACGTCATAGCGACAAATAGCACACATACCGCGTTCGCTCCGTACAAAAGCTACTTCTACCTCCTCCTCGGTTCATATATATGTGACACGTAAATGTTCGCTGACAGAAGCTTTTATTCCTGCCCGCCACCCCGTCGAGAGACGGCCGTTTTGCTCGTAATGAACACGACTCCCTCGCTCTCTGGCAACGATATGGGTATGACAAATGTCATAACAGGAACGTATATAAAGTCATGTGTAAGGATACATCATTTTGCAAAATGTGCTTTTATACGGTGGGGGGCTGTTTGCGGTATGTGTTGTAATAGAGCTTGCATATTTCCTTGTATCTTACATGCAGACAGGGCTACGAACGTACTAATGAACTATTGCTGAAACTTCCCGTACCAAATATTATTATTTTTTCAAAAACGATTAACATTTTAGACATATTTTGGAAATTCTGATGTTTTTTTCAAAGCAATCGTATTGCTTTAACTGCATAGAGACAAAATGTCAAAGCGCGTAAGCGCCGCGTTCCCGTCTAACAAATAAACATTGGTACGGAACCCATAGGAATGCAAACAAAATTTATACTTATTGTCTCTATAAAAATCTCTATAGAATATTTGATAATTTGATGTGCATATGTCTAATGATCATTTTTGACCGCCAAATGGCATTTTTTTACTTTTTTTATTGGATCTCCGAAACCGCTAGACCTGCCTTTATGAAAATTTGATCAGTTCTTCATGTTGTCAATACAAGTAAAATGATTTTTGAATTATTAAAATCGGATGCTCCGTTCCTCCGAGATACCCATGCCATCAATTTCTCTATCCATACAAATAATCTAATCCGCTAGATTATTATTTGCTAATTAACTTATTATATATATATATATATATATATATATATATATATATATACATTTATATATGTGATAATATATTACGATATATTAAGATATATAAGATATATTATCACATACCCTACATACCTACTTAATATTAATACGTCATATTTCTACCTTACGCTCTATGTATTATCTCTACCTATCTATTGCCGGGGATTGAACCCGGTTCCTCCGCGTGACAGTCATGCACCTTAACCACTACTCTATCGGGTTCCCCCACTGAAAATATATTATGGAACATACTGTTGTTTCTTTGGTTCATTTTCTAATTAATTGAGTAACTAATACTAAGGTGACGCGACGAAACACGAAAAAAGACGGTTGATCGTGGCGTTACGGTGGTCGAGTGGTTAAGGTCGTAGCCTGTCACGCGGCGGACCTGGGTTCGAATCCCGGTGAGGGTGAAAATAGTATGTAAGCAAAATTATAGGTGTAAGATAATAAATGTTAGGCGGTTTAGATATAAGTGTAAGGATTGAGCGTATACGGTGTGGTGGAAATAGAGCGTACGATATAGTCGTTATAAGGCGTATAACCACGTAAAAAGTAATAATTAGGTATGGTTTAGGTATAAGTGATATACATACCCGAAAAGAAGAACCTATGGTGTAGGGGTGTTATATCGTATAAGAAATGCAAACGTTATATAGATTTAATTAGTTATATATTTTTAATACTCGTTCTTCTATAGAAATATTTATCTTGTTGATCAGTTTATATTATAGGAACAAAAAATTCAAAACCATCGGAAACGAAAGGTGAAAGTTTTTTAGTTAAATTTGATTATCAATCAACTTTATTTATACTAAAATAATTATTTATAACGATAGCTTAAATTGCATATTTTATTTCTAGATAAAAATTAAAAATACAGATAGTGCCATAAACTATATTTTATTGAAATTATTTTTGTTTAAATTATTATTGCATTTTTAAACTCAAAACAAATTTTTAATATAATTACTACTGTAATACTATACCCTTCTATCTTAATAAAAAAGGCATATTAAAATAAAAAACAAAAGCATACTTATGAAGTTAGAATTTTTTATAGCAATATTTTAATAATAGTACAAATCACTATTTTCATCCATAATCTAAAATTAACTTAAAAATAAAATAGGTTCTAGATGACCTTTTGTAATAAAATATATTTTATTTTTATTTTGTTTTATTTAGTATGCTAAAGTAGTTATTTTTTTAAATAATTGGAGTGAATATCTAATGTTTTATTTACAAGTTTTGTTTTTATGCTAAATACTGCCAGTGTAATATAAATGTCAATACAAGGATCATTTGTAAAAATCCTTTGCAACAGAAGGGCCAGTGGTTAGTGCTGTAGGATTTGAATCAGAGGTCTCAAGTTTGAAAGCTGCCTCGAGCAGCCTGATGTCAAGCAGTAGTGGCATCGGTTATCACTTGGAAATATATTTACTAGTGAGAATAGCTCTTGCCCGGCATTACAGCATCAATAAAAATCCATTAGGACAGGAACTATAACAATAAAAAAAAACATTACATAGAGATTGAACAACTGTTTGGGTTGCATCTATAAAACTGATCTAGATAGTTAGGTCAAATCATCTCAAAAGTTCATAGAACCCTTAAGTTCAATTTTTTTTTGTAATATGATAGTACGCATTTCAGACATGCTAAGTGTATGTAACAAATTGCTAGCAGAACATAAAAAAGAATGTGTTGATGTTTTAAAAAGTTGATTACTTTATCAATATCATATCTTCTTTCAAATGAAAACATCTTATAATAACTTCTAATAATCACATATCTCACATACCAAACTGTTTACATTGAACCATATGTTTATAAATCATTATAAATACATTTCATCATTACAAAGTAGAATTGATGAATAATAAAGGCTAGTGTCGGCACTATTAATAAGCTCGATTTGTTATAAGCCATCTATCATCCCACACCGAGACTTTATTAATAGACCGTCATTCACTCATTCGTCGTGTCGTAAATCTGTCAGTGGATTTAGTGCTCTACAAGTAATTTAGTTTTGTGTAGTTCTTGTTTCTCTTTCATCTCAGAAAATAAATGGCCAAAGCTTTTCAAAACATAACTTAAATATACCGCGTTCTCGACTAAAATAGATCACAAATAGATAAATGTTGTGGAAATCATTATAAATGTGATTTTATTTATTATGCTGTTGCGGATCATGTATTTTGGTCAAAACATATATGTATTTTTTTAATTTTGAACGTTTGCTACATTTAGTTTATTTAATTTGTTTTCGTTTTAAGATAAAATTTATTGATGAAAAAACCAGCAGAGAAAGTATACAGCAAACAGTTTGTTTTGATCTACTAATAATAAGGCATATGTGATTTTAATACAAATAAACTTTTCATAGCTGTCTGATGATGACGATGAATAATATCTGATTAATCTAGTTACGAAGTAAATATTTCCATAATGCATTTATTATTACAATAGAAAATGGGTCATTAAAGGCTGCAGATTTATAATCACGATTTGGTCTGCTCATTATGACGTATTTATTGATTTTTTTTAATGGCTTTATTAACAATTCAACTATATAAAGGGGTGTCCATTAATCACGTGAGTCTTTTAAGGGTTGGGGAGGTTTGACAAAAAATCACAAACAATCACTTGTGGGAAGCAGGCGTCTAGTAAGATATCACGTCTATTTATTTTTTACCTAGATTTTCAAAAAAAAACGTTTTTTCGTAAATTAGAAAAATTTATTTGGAGAATTTTACCTAACAAAAAATGCACGTGATGTTTCTAAATTCTAAATGTCAATACGTATCACAAAGGTAGGATCCAAAAATCCCTAAAAAATTGATCACGTGATTAATGGATGTCCCCTAATCATTGCACCAGCCGAAGTCTATGGTGTGCGACTTACACATTTTATATACCCATTTTCCTTGTCTGGTTTTTAGTTAACATTTCACTGCTCAAACTTCCATACTTCCGGGCCTTGGCCTTTAATTACCTCTATTTCCTCCTCTCGTGTAAATCGTTATCATCTGCATTCTTCTTGATGATATCATGCAGAATGTACTATTTTTTTTTAATATTGGTTCCTGACTCAGTTTTCTTTTTTTTTCACAACTATATTCAAACAGTTTCTTCTTCATTTTATAAAGTACTCCTTTACAACAAGGTAACACATCCTTGTCGGTTTATTTTATCTTCTCCATTATTGATCAGCATTTCATCTCAACACCTAAGATAGGTATTTTGGTATTCACCAAACCATAGTAAGTTAGTTGCTGAAAATAATTTTTATTATTTTATTATATAGTGCATATTCACAATCTACACTGTTACTTAATAGTATAAACAAGTTTTCACAAATATACGAAGAGAACTATTAGTAGGTGTAATTTTGCTTTGAGGCAAGTTGCATCAACTTCTCATTCTGTGCTGATAATTTACTTAAAAAGAATTCAGACTTAGCAACTTCTAAAACTAATACAATTGAATCTCTGAGGTAACTCAATAATTTAAACTTTAATGAATTTTTATAATTAAATCATTATTTGTAGGCACATCCTGTAATGATATATCAGGATTTCATAAAAAATTTCATCAAAGTCGTCAAAAAAAATAAAAAAAAAAAAATAATTATGAAGAAGAATATTTTGAACTCTATCTGATAAAACTTCATCTTCATCTGGCAAAAGGGTCGTATATTAGTTGTTGCTTGGGTATTGTTCACAATTTCATAGTAAAATTATATTTTTAACTTCCCCTAGGGCAAGTTATAGTAATGGGCCGAAAATCGAAATTGAAACTTTTTACATTTCTCGACGTTTTGAAGGTTTCTGAACATTCTGGCATACTTCAGAAAAAAAAGAATGTGTGTGTGTGTGAGTGTGTATGTATGTATGGACACAATTTTTCGTCCACGTTTTCGGGCGCACGGATCAACCGATTTGAATGGTTCAAAAAACATTTGATTCCTATTGATAGGGAGATGTGCTGATTAGTTTTTGGCAAAGGCAGGTTCAGCCGATTAGGAGATACGGAGCAAAGAGTGCAGAAAATAGAAATCGAGTTTTTGAGAGAACGGAGCATCCGATTTGAATGATCTATTTCAATTAGTAATGATTGGAAGCCATTTCGAAGATACGGCTAAATGTGTAAAAAAAATGGCAGTTTTTGAAAGAACTAAGAGTCTGATTTAAATGATTCAAAGAACTTTCTGCTTGTCTTAACAAAATAATTGATTTTGGAAAAAAAAATTTTGTTTCTACTTTATTTTTTATTTTTTTTTTAATTTTTTTTTTGTATATCGAAAATAATTCAGATTTTATTTTTTAATTCTGACTATAGCCCTAATATACTTTAAACAAATAATTTCAACTTTGCAATTCAATTTATATAATTTTTATAAATATTAGACAATGTTACAATATTTATAATAATCTCTTTGAAAACATTCAATATTCCTCGAACATTTCGTTACGGTAAGCAAAGTTCTAGCAATTTGCCTTAAGGCACGATGCCATACACCCCACTAGTTTATACATTATATCAAATACAATAGACAGATAACCGGTTATCTGTTCAATTCAACTAGTTATTCTTTGATTGCTTAATTGGTTCAGTCAGTTTCCCTGGGTTTCAGGATCACTGTTTTCCGTCTAGGATAATATATCAGTCGACGCGTGGGACTTCATAAACATAAATAAACCGACACCGAGAACTGACTGCACACAGTCCTCACTTGACTCCTGCCTTTGACTTCTATAAAAAGACGAAACGATTCTTCATGCTCACGAAGTTCGTGGAACGAAATCATGGCAATTTGAACCCAAGGGGCGTGGAGTGTGATAAGATAAAAATATCAACATCAAACCATGAGATGGTTTCGAAATTTATGCTAATTTGTTAACGTAAAGTTCGTCGATAAATATTTTTGCACGTATTGTCGAAATTGTTGTTTTTATATTCTCAGTTTTAACAGTAATCAAACGTCACATGAGCAGGTGCTCTGGAACTTTTTTTCTTCATGTCGTATTCAGATGGTAATCCAACGGTTAACCTATCTATATTTGGTATATTGTTTTATTAGTAAAATTAATCTAATAGTTATTATATCTTATTTAATTTATCTATTTATTATTTAATGATCATCCATTATTCAATCGATTTTTTAAAGTGGTTTTGGTCTTGGCAATATCAACAAATTAAACTTTTAATCTGAGTCAGCTGAAAAAAATATATTTTTTTGAATAATACTGAATTTGAATGTTTCGATGTTACTGAATTAGCCTAGTATAGACATCTATTCACTAGCAAACATATATTTTTATCATAGTCTATCACAAATTAATTGGGGATCATAATTTACCTAAAAATTGGTCGAATGTTGGAGTATGAAAATTTATTAATAAAATCTGTTAAATCTAATACTCCTGACTTCACACCAAATACATTGCATTTTCACAGTTTTTAGTACTAAGAGAGAAGCATATGCATAATGCAATGTTATGGTCTATTTTACCAGAAAATTAGCCTCTGAGATTTAGAGAAACTTGTTAGTGTCTTGATTTCTTTTAATAAATTAGTGCAAAGCAAGCCCAAATTAATATTGTGATAGTTCACAAAATGGATTGGCATGAAAGATCGATATCTATATTTTATTCATTTTATATATTGTAAACAGTGATTATATATATATATATATATATATATATATATATATAATATGTATACAAATACATATACATATATATATGTATATATATATATGTTGAAAATGTTTAAATATAAACAATCATATATATATATATATATATATATATATATATATATATATATGATTACATACTATCTTCATCACTGTATCTGAAAATACATAGATACGCCATTCTATCTATATTTTCATGATATTTCCATGAAATATTTGTAGCTAAATTTAAAATTCCATTCTAAAATCTATTTTAAAAGTAATTAGCTTCCAAGTAATTTTTAACAAGGTACTTGTTCAGCACTAACAGTTCAAAAACTAGTGGTAAAAAGACTAAAATGTGATTTGGAGTAGATTTATCCAACTGTAATGTCGACAAAATAAACATCGCAATAAATTAGAGAAAAAGCGTCGTTAGCTGGAGCGATTTATGCTATTTTGAAAAAACTCCACTCTCTTTAATCTTCTAAAACTTCAATTTGTTTTTTTAGAATCACTTAATTTACATTTAAACAGAGTGTTTGTAGTTAACTTTAAGAAAATTCTTGAAGCAAGTAATTAACTTCTTATATACCTACGTTAAAGTTAATTATTTCATTAGAGAATTTTATTGCAGTTAATTTCCGAACGCTGTTGTTCGTATGTCCAAAGCTTATTATTTATTAAAATAACAATTTATTTATCTTTATTTTTTTGTATTTAGATTTTTTTCATATTAAAGTAATTTTATATAAAAGTAATAGAGCAAGTGGGTAGACATTGAAAACATTCTGCAAGCCGCGTAATTTGCTCTACAATGAAATAATTTTGATATATTTTCAACCAAAACTTCCATTATGCTAGAAATTAAATTTAAAAATTTTAAATAAGTTTTACTTTTAATAATTTATTAGCTGGTCATTTACTGAATGAAACTAGTTGTTTAGTTCAAATTTGAAATTTTAGTTTTATTCTTTGATTTGATACATACTCTATTAGTAAATCTTAGTAAATGTGAATACGTTTTCATATGCGTTATACAATTTCTGTAAGAATAATGTCTCTGAAAAGAGTATATAATTATAGAAACAAAAACATATGATAATTAGCAAAGAATACATAATTGTACAAATCATCTTTAATACTAATAGGTGTATCACAAAGAAATTAAAGTTTATATCAGTGGTTAACATAGTTACATATTAAAAAAATGTATATAAGTAATGCTTGATTTTTAAAATAATAATTTTTCATAATGTCTGAGCTTAATAGTAATTAAATACAATGGTAATTCATTGAGTTTATATAACCTAAATTTATAAGTCTGAGAAAAGTGATAGCAATTTGAAAGAATTATTACAATTATTTAAGGAATATTTTTTAAATCGTTAATTACTGAATTATAAAATGTTTTCTGTGAGATTTAGCACTGGCATTATTAACTTTTACCAATATTATTTTCCTGTTAACTCGTTATGCAATCCGACATAGCTTTAATATATTTCTTCCACCTAGCAAACATAAAGAATAAATATTCTAAGCGAGAAGTTAACGAGTAGACGCGCCGATATAAACATAAATATCTATAATAATATATTATCTATTTACACCAGAGCCGCTGAGAGTGTTTTTAAAGACGATATAAATTTTAGGAGTAAATATATCCAGACAAAATGTACTTAAATAGCTCTAGAAAACAAAAAACCTCACCGTATTGTTTCAGCGGTTTTCAACCTGGTGGCGCAAGCAGTTTCCAGGGTTGGGAAAAGGTAATAAATAGATGATGGTGGTCATGTAAAAGGTGTTAGTAATATTTATCGAATTCTATAAATATTATAAAAATACTTTTAATAACAATTAACATTAATAAAATTTCCATCAATATGATCTTTACCGCCATTTTAAGGATTATTTCGAAATTTATAATTGTAACTTCAAATCATGTAGGCATAATATTATACTTAATGATTTCTACTACGTCTCAGATAATATTTCCTAGGCTAGGCTATACGTCCTAGAGCAAAACAAAATATTCATATATCTTATGATTTGATGGGAAATTTATTCTTATTAAATTCCTTATTATTTTGATTTAACTTTTATATATAACTAAAAGTTTGTTTTTTAATACTATTCATAAAAAAAGTTCTTTGGCATCATAAAAATACGTAAATTTGAATACTTAGAAAACACGTGTTTTAGAAAAATTTTATATTTTGAGATGCGGTAGAGGTCAGATCACTCTTCCTTTATCTATATGGATCAAAAATGCACAGATCACAAAAATAGATCTATTTTTAGAGAAAAAAATAGATCATAAATAGGAAATTAACAAGGAAATTCTAGTTTTTCTATTTGACTTTGCACAAGAATAAGTGATATGAATAATCATTTAATCTAATACTTACTATAGTAATAAAGCAAAAATGTCTTAAATCAAATAATATTTTCTCATGCTTCAGAATTTTATTTGTCGACATAAATCTTTTCAAAAGCACAAATGCATAAATGACAGTTTTTTTATCAATGGGTGTAATATTATTTTTTG
Source organism: Ctenocephalides felis (assembly GCF_003426905.1). NCBI lineage: Eukaryota > Metazoa > Arthropoda > Insecta > Siphonaptera > Pulicidae > Ctenocephalides > Ctenocephalides felis. The sequence continues at coordinate 26,172,468 of NW_020537646.1, forward strand.
CTTATTTAACAAACTATAATTAGAAAGTAGTATTCGTTAATCAAGAACTTATAGTAATGGGCCGAATATCGAAAATGAAAATATTTGCATTTGTTTACGTTTCAAATTATTTTTTTTGTATATCGAATATAATTCAGATTTTAATTTTAATTCTGGCTAAAGTTCTAAAGCTCACTTATATACTTTAAATAAATTTCAACTCTGTAATTCACTTTATATAATTTTTATAATTATTAGACAATGTTACAGATAGACATGATAATCTATTAGAAAACAAACAATTATCCTCGAAAATTTCGTTACGGTACAGAAAGTTCCAGCAATTTGCCTTAAGGCACGATACCATACAGCCATACACCATTATTTATGTTTTATTTTTATTTCTGGTATTTTCTATAGTAATGTTGAATAGAGGTGTAATAAAACTATCATATAATGATTCCATGAAAGAACTGTTTTGACAAGTCATTAGACAGACTAAAAATCGAATATTGTATATATGTATATCATTCTTTATTATGAACCCAAACACAAACTATTTAAATAAAGTAATTAACTTATTAACTAAACACTACTTACAAACGTAAGTAGACCGAATAACTGATTACTGTTCCAATATTCTGAAAAAAATTATAGTAGTGCTATATGTTTTTCCTGTTATTTGATTACAAGGTAAAAATAAATGTTGATCCAACGTATAATGGCCAAAATAAAGAAGTTTGAGTTACCATTAATTGTAAGGTGACCATATTTTTTTAAGACAAAACCGGGTCGTCAAATATTATTTATACTAATCCAGGACGGCGGGGACAAATATTGCTTTAAAAAAAACACAAGGTAGAAATCCGGAACTGACCCGGCCAAACCGGGGCGTAAGTTTACCTTATTGTTTGTCAGATATTTAAGGGCACAACTAGTGTTACCGCCTAAAAAAAAGGTGATTTTTGGAAATTTATATTAAAAAAACTACTTTATCAATCATTTCAAAATTTTAGGAATATATTTATACATGACTTAAGAATACATAGTGAAATTTTTGAAAAAAAAAATAAATATTTTTTAAGTTATCATCGATCTCCAACGGCGCGACAAAAAAAATGCCCTTCACTGCTGCAGTGATTCCGGCCTTCTACGTGAATGAAATTAAAAAAAAAATCTCGTTAAACTAGATAATATTGTCTGTAAAATGAACTACGATAAAGAAAAAAATCAAAAATTAACAAAATGACGGCGTTTTTTAAAAAAAGTCGAATTTTACCCAAAATTTTGGTCGTTTTTGGATTGCCAAAATTCGATTTTTGATCCGATCAAAAAATCGATAGTTCATTTTACGGAAAACTATATATAGAACATGTAAAAAAAAATTGATAGTGATGGGATCATTTGTTTTTGAGTAATCGCTGCAGCAAATTCGGAAAATGCTGTTTCGAGAAAACCGCGTTTAAAGATAAAATGATCGTTATATACTATACGAGATATATACTCTTTAAATGGCTGTGATTCAAAAACTATTTAAGATATCGATTTAAAATTTTGGTATGTTATTTTTGAAGGCATAACCTATCGAAATATGAAAAAATTAAAAATTCGATTTTTTGAAAATTTCACACTAGTTGTGCCCCTTAAGTAAGCAATAGTATTTAAATAATTAAAGGCAACTACAACAAATATCATTCTCATGCTACATTTCTAAATATTCAGTATGCTTTTATAAAAGTTATATGCCCCTGTTGAGTATAGTCGGGGTCTCAACTCTCAACACACATGCCTCATCCCATGAGTGCTAATAACGATAATTTATGGAACAAACGCCAGTTTAACATGCTCTACTAAATGTTTCGTGGCAAACGAATATGTGTATTAGATAAACAAGCATGGAGAGCGCATGTAAATTGTTTTGTATTCCATGGTGAATAAGTATTTAGTGTTGATTTCAAAACGCTAATGGCATCATGATCCGCGATGTAACGAGAGATTGGAGATAAGAATTTTAAACCAATATTTCTACATTAATGATTTAAAAATTACTATATAAAATTTAACTTACATACAGTTCTACTCCGGCATTAAGTGGAAATCATGCTTGATGTATAACCTTAAGGTCGTCATATAATACGTCTTGGGTTGGCTAAGACACCCCCGGTACTCCCATCTTGTGTTCCGCTTTTTCTAAAATTTTTATCCTGTATTTTGAACTTTTGACCCTTTTGTTAAACTTTAATACTTTTTATTTTACTACATTTTATAGTTTTTTCCTCTTTTTGTTTTGAGCTTTTTTTTATTATATTAGCTCTAGTAGATACGCCACTGGGGGGTATCTACTAATTTATAAACAATAAGTTGTCGGCCTTCTCTACTAAATGTAATTATATTTATAGATTGCAGAATAAAATTAAAATTTAAAAAAAAATTTCGCAATTACTTGCTAATAAAATTACAACTACCCATGAAATATCTGGCAATGATATATGAAACAGACTTAAGGTAACCACATTTTGTAAAGTCAAAACCAAAACTGTAACTTTTAGTAATGCTAATCCGGGATGGGGAAAATGGCATATAACATAAATATCATTTTTAAATAGCTAAGATCAGTATATTTTAAATAAATCTTTTTTTTTGCAAATCATGAGATGCAAATACAGTAAGTAGGGTAAAGCGGGGCTAGTTGAGCTTAGGGGCAAGTTGAGCAATCTAAATATCTCGAAAACTATTCGCCGCCCGTTTAGGCATTATATGGCGGAAAGATAGAGGTTTGGGGGAAAGAAACATCCCTCGATCGCTAGTGGCCGCTGGACAAATGAGTGAGGCTCACGGGCGTATTGTTTAATTTGAGACCAAAAAGTAAAAACGTAATTCACCACGAGTTTTCGTCTGGTTTAGTCAAATGTTATTTATTTTAATCAGGTGAATGTTATTCTTCCATTCACGATTTTTTTTATAATCTCACTTTTATTTTGAAATTCCTAGTTGGTGTTAGTGAGAACAAGTTTAGCACTATGCTCAACTAAGACAACTACCATTAACTTCCAGAAATTAATTATTATTTTTCAGATTTAAGCTAAGTCTATAAGTAATAATATAAAGAAATAATGATTTTAAACAAAAATACTGAATATAATGGTAAAATAATTCCTAAGATACGATATATTGTTTTCTTGATTCTACTTATGCTTAATTATTCAAACAAAATTACTATAAGTTTTGTTTTCTCTGTCAATGAAGACTATAAATATAGAACTGGTTATTAAAAACTTATTTTATTTCATCACTAATCGACATTGAACCTATGATTTCATTATACTTTCTTAGTGCTCAACTTGCCCCACCTATGGGGTACATTGAGCATACTTGACTTTTTGCATTTAAACAGCTGTAGCTTTTAAATTTTACTTATAACCAAAAAATAGTATTAACACTTTTGTTAAGCGATAAACAACAAATCCATTAAGCCGTATAGAATTTTATTGAAACTTTTCATTGAGAAGCTACATACATCCGTTTAAGTAAAAATTTGCTCAACTAGCCCCGCTCTACCCTACTTTATTATTCGATTATATGTTATATTACATCTTTTATTGTTGGATCCATCTATGATTTTTTTGTTTTAAACTATGTATAAATTCTGTTCAATTTTCTTATAATTATCTTGAATAAATTACCTCTAACGCCAGGCAGTTAACAAGTTCGTTTTCACTATTTTTTTTTTTACAATAGTTAAATAGCAATCAGAAAAAAAATTCTATACGCTATTGTGTTGATTATTAGAAATCCAGTAACAGTACTGGAATTCTGTATATATGACATGACGGAGATCACCCCAGTGGGTCACTCCATATTTTCACTATTTGAGTTAATTTTTGTAAAATGAGAAAATAAAAGTTCGAAATAATTAGTGTCAAAAGCTATTTTGACACTATCTCTATTTAGAATTTTGTATTCGGACATTTTCTTATTCATAACGTATTATTTCATACAAGCACTGTCGTTCTATATAACATTTTCAGATATTTTATTAGATGCTCAATTTAAATGAAGATTCAAAATATACCTATACTTCTTCACTTCGTAAGCCCGCGACAATCCATGACAAATATTGCTTTACAAAAGAAAATTTAATATTAATCAATAATAAATCAATACAAGGTTTACGTGTAATCAGCGCGAGTTTTTATAGAGATATATGTATAGCTTACTTTTAAACTTCTGAAATGGGTGCAGCCGCTTTATATAATATTATGATAACATTATACAATGTTATAATATATAATAATGTTTATTTTAATATCACCAAAAATATAAGATAAAATATAACATATACGCGAATAATAAATTCCTACTAGAGGTCACTAATTCTGCATAAAAAACTTGATTAAAAAAAACTGACATTGTATCCTTAAATAAAAAATAGTGATTGTGATTGTATTTTATATTTATTCTATTAGATTCTATATTTTCAATAAAACGCACCTTTATTTCAACCTCTGATTTGCGTCAATATTCTGGATTTTTTTTATACAGTATTTCTATGTGTATTTAGATTATATTGATCATCAGGTTAATCGAAAAATATAAAGCATCGAAAAACGTAAAAAAAAATGTGAAGTGATGCTCTACCTATATAAAATTATCTAATGAACATTAAAAAGTATAATAAATAGCAAAAAATAATTTTTGAAAGATATAATAATGACATTTATACATATATACACACACACATATATATATATATATATATATATATATATTATCACGAAAAATTTTTAATTAAAAGATTTAATAAATTATTAATATTAAATACATAGAATATGAAAAATTTATATTTAAAAAATTTAGATTCAACCCATTAAATATTGAATTCAGACTTCCCAGTATTGAATTTAATAAATAGTAATAATTACCTAATTCAAGTAGTTCTCGAATGATTTGTATCAAAGTTTATTATAGAAAAAAATCATCTAAAGCAAAAGGGTTTTGGTGTCAGGCAAGTGATTTAAATTAACAACATAAACATGATATTAGTGTTAACATTGTTGTATCGAAATAAAAATTAAAACCCGATGTTTTTAATATCAGCGCTTCAAATGGATTTCTAATTAGCATTCATTCATATTTATATGAATTATAACATCGCATGTTTGTCGAACATAACGCAGTCTGGATATTAACTTGGTATTTTTATTGTTGCAATAAAATATTTTAACGTCAATTTCATTTTGCAAAACTTCAATTTAAGGTCTACAAGAATTCTGAGTAAAATGCTCAAAATAATAGTTTGCTTCAATGTAATTATTCGTACTTTAAGTGCTCCATATGCCATTATACGTATCTTAAGTATATGGTGGCACTTGTTAACAGACGTTTCATTCCATATAAAATAAAAACCAAAGGTGATTCAGTTGCAAATATGAATATATTAACAGCTTACGTGAACACGGTCTTAAATTAATAGCCAACAGACACGAATCATTTAGACAATCAAGTTTGAAGGTTTTCATACAATGCAGGAGAAAATTTATTGCTAAATATATAACTGCAGTTTACAACGGTCCATAAATAATTATGTTTTAATTTTCAAACATTACTAATTTTTTAAACCAGTGACATGGTGAAATTTGTTCTTACTATGGCATGAAATGTTTCATTATATACTATTAACAATTAAATGAGTTATTGATTGTTATTAAAATTGAAGCATTTCAATTCAATTCATTTCTCATGGTATACTGTCTGATACCTACAAAGTTGAGATTTTTTTATTATCAATTTTTTTTATTACGTAATTAAAATATATATGCTAATGATGGTGCAAATGATCATTAACAATTAGATTTTTTATGAGCTAAAATCTAAAAATCTGAGTACCTATGCTAGGGTGACAGGAAAATATAGAATGTTTTATACCACCTAATATAAAAGTAATCTTAGTGATATTCAATTCTTAAATATATTAAATTAATGATCCATACTAATATACTAAAATATCTTATTGCTTGACAATAATAAATATGAAAACACAATAGCTTTTTTTTCAATTTAAATAATAAGTAGGTAAAAAATTATATATTGGCCAGAAATAAACTATAATATATATATATCTATATAATATATATCTATATAATATCTTGGTTTCAAAATTATTCTAAAATTCCAATGACTGACTGCGAGGTAAAAAAAATATTTTTTGTTTAGATAAGTAATTATAATTTTAATTCACAATCTTATAAGATAGTCATAAATATTTTAATAGTGTGTTTCATCATATCCATATAACTAAGTGACTCTTGTGTCTTAAGAAAAGCTGTATGAACTTTCCCTTTTTATAATTAAACCACTTTTCATGGCCTATGATATTTTAGGATTTTCCTTCAGGCTAGAACTCTATCGCCATATTAACTTTCATAAAAAACGCTTCTACTAAAAATTAAACGAATAACGATCCAATCTTATTTTCAATTCCAATTAATATCATTAAATAGTTTTTGAAAATTTAAAATCTGTTTATCAATCTTCGGCTAAACGTTTTAGATTTTTTTCCCTTTTTTGCTAATTATGAAAAATGGTTTGGATGATCGTCGTACAAAACTATCAACGCGAGTCGAATTAAATCGAATAGGTTTTAAAATTTTTTAATCGATTTAGCCGTTTTCAAGAAACTGCCAAATTTTTGTACCTAACATTTAGAATTACTTTAATTTCTAGAAACATAAGGTTAACTAGTTGAATTTTCTGTGGAAAACATAAATATATTTACCAAGAGCTATGATTATAAAAAATATGCGAAGATTATTAAAATGTTATAGAATATTGCTAGAAATAATTAGACATCCCGCTGACAGATATTGCGAAGTTCCAAAATTCCTGTGATATTGGTCAGGGTTTTCACGAGGTTTAATTTAATAAGCAGGTGACCATCCATGAAATATTTTGAAGATATCATAATTGGATTCGCAAAATCATAAATTGTTTTTAATAAAAGGGATTTCACATTCGTTTTCACACCTGTTATTCACACGTGTACCCGCCGCCGCCGCAATCGACATCATCATCTTATACATTTACATTTTGAATTGAACCATTGGCAGAACTGGGCTTAGAATTATATCTTTTTAACCAGTATCAGGCTTGACAACTCAGTAGGTCTGCAATAATCAGCAATGTTAAAAAAGAAGTTATTGCACCTTGTTGGTAACTTACACCCAATTTATTAATTCGTGCAGTGTATTAATTCAATGTGTTACCGACTTTATAACGAGTTCATTAATACTGTTGGCTGCAAATATTGCGATTGCATGCGCGTCATGCATCGGGCATAAACATATCACTTGATTGTATTACGTGTACATTGCATGTATCGTATATTATGCGTTTGCATACTTATCTCGATAACTGATATTCGTATGAATCGTATTTCATACGGCTACAAAGAGTTCTGCAATATTGTGGAGAAAGGGCTGGTTCTACCTAGTATTGATCACCAAGAAAAATCAATATTGTTCATACTCTGATTCATTCTGTTGCACTACATCATTTCATCGTTGTTCTTATCGGACATTGCTTTATTTCTATACTACAATAATAATACTTTTGACTTTCCTGGCCTAGTGGTTAGAGCTATGGATTTTGAATCAAAGGTTCCAAGGCGATGCGCGCCCCTACAGTATGACGTGAAGCATAGTGACACCTGTTTTTAATTGGAAATATAGATAGCAATATGTTTCTCATCGGCATTGCTACATCAATAAAAAATCATCAGTTTTATAAAAATTTTACTAATAAATTCATTACAACCGATGGGACAACCGTATGAGTTATCATCTATAAAAACAACCACTTTGTTAAGGAGTCAGCATAAAATCTCATATGACTCGTTGAATTCTGGTCAATGTCAAAAAAATATAGAAAAAATATTTGATTATCTCTATTCAGTAACTTAATTCATAGTTGTTCTTATCGTAACATTATTTTGTCTGTTAATACATTAATTGCATATTGCTTTTTGAAATTGTGTTTTATATAAATTATTATGGCATCAAAGTATCTAACTGAAAATAATCATATCAAATTTTGTGTTATAGGGTAACTACCCCCGACACAATATCAAGCAGAAATCTTAAGTGCAACCTAGAGCTTTGATTAATTGTGACCATTTTTAGTTAGTGGTGCGTGCATGGATTCATCGTGCCTTAAGGCAAATTGCTAGTTAACAATAATTTCAAATTTTTTACAAATTTATATGAATTCACTTTCTTAACTTAATAATTGCTATTCACCAGCTATTCTAGAAAAGAAATATACATTCTAGAAATAGTGGTATGGAAATGATAGACGGAGAGGGAAATCATTTATTTGCGGTGGCTCTCACACCACTGCCTTCGATCAGACTACCATTTATTATCATTAACTCTCCCGAAGGAGAAGTTCATGTTTTCATCAAAAATCCGATTTGCTAATTTTATGTTTCTCGACGTTTCAAGCCATTCTGAATCGAATGAGACCGAATTTGTAAAAAGTATATGTGTGTGTGTGTGTATGTGAACAGATTTTTTGCCGTAAATCGACGTTTTCTCGCAAACAGCTGCTGGCCGATTTCAAAAATTTAAAAGCCATTCGATGTATCTCGACGAGAACTATCGTTTGTCAGTTTGTGGAACGATCGACCGAGACGTTTCTTTATAAATAGCAGAAAAGTGAAAAATTTTTCGTCCACGTTTTAGCCCGCAATTCTGAACCGACTATGAAATTCAAAAAACCGTTCGAAGGATATTGATTGGGAATCGTGCTGACTAGTATTTGGTAAAGATCGGCCGGGCCGTTTTCTTGTAATAAAGTGTTAAAATTTTTTTTTCGACGATTTGTATTATTTTTTTTGACGGTAGATACTATAGTCTTCTAGATCATACTAGAATATTACGGTCCTACAAGTCGTTTAATTTTAAAAAATCGTCAAATTAGACCTTCACATCGATGTTTTCTCAAAAACGCCTGAACCGATTTCAGAATTTAAAAACCATTTGATGTATTTCGATGAGGACTATCGTTTGTCAGTTTTGTGCGACGATCTGCCAAGCCGTTTCTTTGTAATTTGAAAAAAAGTGTTAAGTTTTTGTCCACATTTAAGCTCATCCTACCGAACCGATTAAAAAATCAAAAACTGTTCGATATTGTTGGAATGATACTGATTAGTTTAGGTGAAAATCTACCGAGCCGTTTTCTTTTAATTACTGTTGAAAAAAAAAATTAGGGCCGATTTTTATGGATTTTTTTAAGACCTATATATCATGTCTTATAGAACCTTACTGTAATATTACGGCCTTAACGACAAGTAGTTTAATTAATTTTAAAAATTTATCAAGTTTGAGTAAATGAGTAGTTAGCTAAAATGAAAATTAGACGATTTACTTAGT
>NW_020537646.1:26182874-26252874 GCF_003426905.1 Ctenocephalides felis
GTCCATATAGCGAGATATAACGCCATATAATAATTATTTTAATACTCGTATGCTTTCCTGGTTAAAACCGCCGAAAACTCAAAAATGAAGCTGATCAAATACACTAAAAAATTTTTGATGAAAAAGTCTTATCATCTCGGATTTCGATTAAACTCATAGTGTTTATGCACAATAGTGTTAGTAAAATTCTGTGAAATTTATGACACTTGGTCTATTAGTTTTCGAGATATTCGCATTTGAAATTTTGCAGTATACCAAAAAAAATTCTTACTTTTTGACGATTGCTCGGCGTGTGGGCAGATAGAGGGTCCGAATTGGAAATTAATTGTAGGTCATATAGCGAGATATAACGCCATATAATAATTATTTTAATACTCGTATGCTTTCCTGGTTAAAACCGCCGAAAACTCAAAAATGAAGCTGATCAAATGCACTAAAAATTTTTTGATGAAAAAGTCTTATCATCTCGGATTTCGATTAAACTCATAGTGTTTATGCACAATAGTGTTAGTAAAATTTGTGAAAATTTTATGACACTTGGTCTATTAGTTTTCGAGATATTCGCATTTGAAATTTTGCAGTATACCAAAAAAAATTCTTACTTTTTTGACGGTTGCTCGGCGTGTGGGGCAGGTAGAGGGTCCAAATTGGAAATTAATTGTAGGTCATATAGCGAGATATAACGCCATATAATAATTATTTTAATACTCGTATGCTTTCCTGGTTAAAACCGCCGAAAACTCAAAAATGAAGCTGATCAAATGCACTAAAAATTTTTTGATGAAAAAGTCTTATCATCTCGGATTTCGATTAAACTCATAGTGTTTATGCACAATAGTGTTAGTAAAATTCTGTGAAAATTTTATGACACTTGGTCTATTAGTTTCGAGATATTCGCATTTGAAATTTTGCAGTATACCAAAAAAAATTCTTACTTTTTTGACGATTGCTCGGCGTGTGGGGCAGATAGAGGGTCCGAATTGGAAATTAATTGTAGGTCATATAGCGAGATATAACGCCATATAATAATTATTTTAATACTCGTATGCTTTCCTGGTTAAAACCGCCGAAAACTCAAAAATGAAGCTGATCAAATGCACTAAAAATTTTTTGATGAAAAAGTCTTATCATCTCGGATTTCGATTAAACTCATAGTGTTTATGCACAATAGTGTTAGTAAAATTCTGTGAAAATTTTATGACACTTGGTCTATTAGTTTTCGAGATATTCGCATTTGAAAATTTGCAGTATACCAAAAAAAATTCTTACTTTTTTGACGATTGCTCGGCGTGTGGGGCAGATAGAGGGTCCGAATTGGAAATTAATTGTAGGTCATATAGCGAGATATAACGCCATATAATAATTATTTTAATACTCGTATGCTTTCCTGGTTAAAACCGCCGAAAACTCAAAAATGAAGCTGATCAAATGCACTAAAAATTTTTTGATGAAAAAGTCTTATCATCTCGGATTTCGATTAAACTCATAGTGTTTATGCACAATAGTGTTAGTAAAATTCTGTGAAAATTTTATGACACTTGGTCTATTAGTTTTCGAGATATTCGCATTTGAAATTTTGCAGTATACCAAAAAAAATTCTTACTTTTTTGACGATTGCTCGGCGTGTGGGGCAGATAGAGGGTCCGAATTGGAAATTAATTGTAGGTCATATAGCGAGATATAACGCCATATAATAATTATTTTAATACTCGTATGCTTTCCTGGTTAAAACCGCCGAAAACTCAAAAATGAAGCTGATCAAATGCACTAAAAATTTTTTGATGAAAAAGTCTTATCATCTCGGATTTCGATTAAACTCATAGTGTTTATGCACAATAGTGTTAGTAAAATTCTGTGAAAATTTTATGACACTTGGTCTATTAGTTTTCGAGATATTCGCATTTGAAATTTTGCAGTATACCAAAAAAAATTCTTACTTTTTGACGATTGCTCGGCGTGTGGGGCAGATAGAGGGTCCGAATTGGAAATTAATTGTAGGTCATATAGCGAGATATAACGCCATATAATAATTATTTTAATACTCGTATGCTTTCCTGGTTAAAACCGCCGAAAACTCAAAAATGAAGCTGATCAAATGCACTAAAAATTTTTTGATGAAAAAGTCTTATCATCTCGGATTTCGATTAAACTCATAGTGTTTATGCACAATAGTGTTAGTAAAATTCTGTGAAAATTTTATGACACTTGGTCTATTAGTTTTCGAGATATTCGCATTTGAAATTTTGCAGTATACCAAAAAAAATTCTTACTTTTTTGACGATTGCTCGGCGTGTGGGGCAGATAGAGGGTCCGAATTGGAAATTAATTGTAGGTCATATAGCGAGATATAACGCCATATAATAATTATTTTAATACTCGTATGCTTTCCTGGTTAAAACCGCCGAAAACTCAAAAATGAAGCTGATCAAATGCACTAAAAATTTTTTGATGAAAAAGTCTTATCATCTCGGATTTCGATTAAACTCATAGTGTTTATGCACAATAGTGTTAGTAAAATTCTGTGAAAATTTTATGACACTTGGTCTATTAGTTTTCGAGATATTCGCATTTGAAATTTTGCAGTATACCAAAAAAAATTCTTACTTTTTTGACGATTGCTCGGCGTGTGGGGCAGATAGAGGGTCCGAATTGGAAATTAATTGTAGGTCATATAGCGAGATATAACGCCATATAATAATTATTTTAATACTCGTATGCTTTCCTGGTTAAAACCGCCGAAAACTCAAAAATGAAGCTGATCAAATGCACTAAAAATTTTTTGATGAAAAAGTCTTATCATCTCGGATTTCGATTAAACTCATAGTGTTTATGCACAATAGTGTTAGTAAAATTCTGTGAAAATTTTATGACACTTGGTCTATTAGTTTTCGAGATATTCGCATTTGAAATTTTGCAGTATACCAAAAAAAATTCTTACTTTTTTGACGATTGCTCGGCGTGTGGGGCAGATAGAGGGTCCGAATTGGAAATTAATTGTAGGTCATATAGCGAGATATAACGCCATATAATAATTATTTTAATACTCGTATGCTTTCCTGGTTAAAACCGCCGAAAACTCAAAAATGAAGCTGATCAAATGCACTAAAAATTTTTTGATGAAAAAGTCTTATCATCTCGGATTTCGATTAAACTCATAGTGTTTATGCACAATAGTGTTAGTAAAATTCTGTGAAAATTTTATGACACTTGGTCTATTAGTTTTCGAGATATTCGCATTTGAAATTTTGCAGTATACCAAAAAAAATTCTTACTTTTTTGACGATTGCTCGGCGTGTGGGGCAGATAGAGGGTCCGAATTGGAAATTAATTGTAGGTCATATAGCGAGATATAACGCCATATAATAATTATTTTAATACTCGTATGCTTTCCTGGTTAAAACCGCCGAAAACTCAAAAATGAAGCTGATCAAATGCACTAAAAATTTTTTGATGAAAAAGTCTTATCATCTCGGATTTCGATTAAACTCATAGTGTTTATGCACAATAGTGTTAGTAAAATTCTGTGAAAATTTTATGACACTTGGTCTATTAGTTTTCGAGATATTCGCATTTGAAATTTTGCAGTATACCAAAAAAAATTCTTACTTTTTTGACGATTGCTCGGCGTGTGGGGCAGATAGAGGGTCCGAATTGGAAATTAATTGTAGGTCATATAGCGAGATATAACGCCATATAATAATTATTTTAATACTCGTATGCTTTCCTGGTTAAAACCGCCGAAAACTCAAAAATGAAGCTGATCAAATGCACTAAAAATTTTTTGATGAAAAAGTCTTATCATCTCGGATTTCGATTAAACTCATAGTGTTTATGCACAATAGTGTTAGTAAAATTCTGTGAAAATTTTATGACACTTGGTCTATTAGTTTTCGAGATATTCGCATTTGAAATTTTGCAGTATACCAAAAAAAATTCTTACTTTTTTGACGATTGCTCGGCGTGTGGGGCAGATAGAGGGTCCGAATTGGAAATTAATTGTAGGTCATATAGCGAGATATAACGCCATATAATAATTATTTTAATACTCGTATGCTTTCCTGGTTAAAACCGCCGAAAACTCAAAAATGAAGCTGATCAAATGCACTAAAAATTTTTTGATGAAAAAGTCTTATCATCTCGGATTTCGATTAAACTCATAGTGTTTATGCACAATAGTGTTAGTAAAATTCTGTGAAAATTTTATGACACTTGGTCTATTAGTTTTCGAGATATTCGCATTTGAAATTTTGCAGTATACCAAAAAAAATTCTTACTTTTTTGACGATTGCTCGGCGTGTGGGGCAGATAGAGGGTCCGAATTGGAAATTAATTGTAGGTCATATAGCGAGATATAACGCCATATAATAATTATTTTAATACTCGTATGCTTTCCTGGTTAAAACCGCCGAAAACTCAAAAATGAAGCTGATCAAATGCACTAAAAATTTTTTGATGAAAAAGTCTTATCATCTCGGATTTCGATTAAACTCATAGTGTTTATGCACAATAGTGTTAGTAAAATTCTGTGAAATTTTATGACACTTGGTCTATTAGTTTTCGAGATATTCGCATTTGAAATTTTGCAGTATACCAAAAAAAATTCTTACTTTTTTGACGATTGCTCGGCGTGTGGGGCAGATAGAGGGTCCGAATTGGAAATTAATTGTAGGTCATATAGCGAGATATAACGCCATATAATAATTATTTTAATACTCGTATGCTTTCCTGGTTAAAACCGCCGAAAACTCAAAAATGAAGCTGATCAAATGCACTAAAAATTTTTTGATGAAAAAGTCTTATCATCTCGGATTTCGATTAAACCATAGTGTTTATGCACAATAGTGTTAGTAAAATTCTGTGAAAATTTTATGACACTTGGTCTATTAGTTTTCGAGATATTCGCATTTGAAATTTTGCAGTGTACCAAAAAAAATTCTCACTTTTTTGACGATTGCTCGGCGTGTGGGGCAGATAGAGGGTCCGAATTGGAAAATAATTGTAGGTCATATAGCGAGATATAACGCCATATAATAATTATTTTAATACTCGTATGCTTTCCTGGTTAAAACCGCCGAAAACTCAAAAATGAAGCTGATCAAATGCACTAAAAATTTTTTGATGAAAAAGTCTTATCATCTCGGATTTCGATTAAACTCATAGTGTTTATGCACAATAGTGTTAGTAAAATTCTGTGGAAATTTTATGACACTTGGTCTATTAGTTTTCGAGATATTCGCATTTGAAATTTTGCAGTATACCAAAAAAAATTCTTACTTTTTTGACGATTGCTCGGCGTGTGGGGCAGATAGAGGGTCCGAATTGGAAATTAATTGTAGGTCATATAGCGAGATATAACGCCATATAATAATTATTTTAATACTCGTATGCTTTCCTGGTTAAAACCGCCGAAAACTCAAAAATGAAGCTGATCAAATGCACTAAAAATTTTTTGATGAAAAAGTCTTATCATCTCGGATTTCGATTAAACCCATAGCGTTTATGCACAATAGTGTTAGTAAAATTCTGTGAAAATTTTATGACACTTGGTCTATTAGTTTTCGAGATATTCGCATTTGAAATTTTGCAGTGTACCAAAAAAAATTCGAACTTTTTTGACGATTGCTCGGCGTGTGGGGCAGATAGAGGGTCCGAATTAGAAATTAATTGTAGGTCATATAGCGAGATATAACGCCATATAATAATTATTTTAATACTCAAATGCTTTCCTGGTTAAAACCGCCGGAAACTCAAAAATGAAGCTGATCAAATACACTAAAATTTTTTTGATGAAAAAGTCTTATCATCTCGGATTTCGATTAAACTCATAGTGTTTATGCACAATAGTGTTAGTAAAATTCTGTGAAAATTTTATGACACTTGGTCTATTAGTTTTCGAGATATTCGCATTTGAAATTTTGCAGTGTACCAAAAAAAATTCGAACTTTTTTGACGATTGCTCGGCGTGTGGGGCAGATAGAGGGTCCGAATTAGAAATTAATTGTAGGTCATATAGCGAGATATAACGCCATATAATAATTATTTTAATACTCGTATGCTTTCCTGGTTAAAACCGCCGGAAACTCAAAAATGAAGCTGATCAAATACACTAAAAATTTTTTGATGAAAAAGTCTTATCATCTCGGATTTCGATTAAACTCATAGTGTTTATGCACAATAGTGTTAGTAAAATTCTGTGAAAATTTTATGACACTTGGTCTATTAGTTTTCGAGATATTCGCATTTGAAATTTTGCAGTGTACCAAAAAAAATTCTCCCTTTTTTGACGATTGCTCGGCGTGTGGGGCAGATAGAGGGTCCGAATTGGAAAATAATTGTAGGTCATATAGCGAGATATAACGCCATATAATAATTATTTTAATACTCGTATGCTTTCCTGGTTAAAACCGCCGGAAACTCAAAAATGAAGCTGATCAAATACACTAAAAATTTTTTGATGAAAAAGTCTTATCATCTCGGATTTCGATTAAACTCATAGTGTTTATGCACAATAGTGTTAGTAAAATTCTGTGAGAATTTTATGACACTTGGTCTATTAGTTTTCGAGATATTCGCATTTGAAATTTTGCAGTGTACCAAAAAAAATTCTCACTTTTTTGACGATTGCTCGGCGTGTGGGGCAGATAGAGGGTCCGAATTGGAAAATAATTGTAGCTCATATAGCGAGATATAACGCCATATAATAATTATTTTAATACTCGTATGCTTTCCTGGTTAAAACCGCTGGAAACTCAAAAATGAAGCTGATCAAATACACTAAAAATATTTTGATGAAAAAGACTTATCATCTCGGATTTCGATTAAACTCATAGTGTTTATGCACAATAGTGTTAGTAAAATTCTGTGAAAATTTTATGACACTTGGTCTATTAGTTTTCGAGATATTCGCATTTGAAATTTTGCAGTGTACCAAAAAAAATTCTCACTTTTTTGACGATTGCTCGGCGTGTGGGGCTGATAGAGGATGAGAATTGGAAAATAATTGTAGCTCATATAGCGAGATATAACGCTATATAATAATTATTTTAATACTCGTATGCTTTCCTGGTTAAAACCGCCGGAAACTCAAAAATGAAGCTGATCAAATACACTAAAAATTTTTTGATGAAAAAGTCTTATCATCTCGGATTTCGATTAAACTCATAGTGTTTATGCACAATAGTGTTAGTAAAATTCTGTAAAAATTTTATGATACTTATTCTATTAGTTTTCGAGATATTCGCATTTAAATTTTGCAGTGTTAAAAAGTACCAAAAAAAATTCTCACTCTTTTGACGATTGCTCGGCGTGTGGGGCTGATAGAGGGTTCGAATTGGAATGACACTTGGTCTATTAGTTTTCGAGATATTCGCATTTGAAATTTTGCAGTTTTAAAAACTAGTTTTGTAGAGCGTCGAATTTTCAATAAAACATGACACAAATTGTCACTTTTAATTCAATTGTCGCTAAGTTATACCTAAAAAACATTTTAAAAATTTTCCATTTTTTCCATGGTATTTCCATACGAAGCTTTGATTGAAATCTAAAAGTTAATATTAAGAGCTAAAATCTTTAGCTCTTTTAGCCCCTGGGAGCAATAAAATTCTAAAATATCCATATTAAGACAACCTTATTATATAAACATATGTGTATATATATATATATATATATATATATATATATATATATATATATATATATATATTTGTGTGTGTGTGTGTGTAAATACGGATATATGTGTGTATGTACCTGTGTTTAGTTGCGTAAGTTTTTCCCAAGCGTTTCAGGTTGCTCAAATTTTTCTCCATGCGCATAATACCAAGCAGTAGCGACAAATTTTCATTTGAATATTTCAATACGGTTTCAAGTGGAAATAGCTCTCCATAGGATTCCTGCACCAATAAAAAAATTCAGTATTACAAATATTTCAATAAATTCATCGCATACATCATATAGAACATACGTTCTAGTCATGCATCATATAAAATTATATATATAATATTAAGTTTAGAAACAATTATGCTTGAATTTATACACGCAAAATATAGTTTTGATCATAAATGGGGAAATCACAATTGGGTTTGGTATGTATATAATTATCTCCTTTTTAGATTTTTAACTTCCCGAAGGAGAAGTTTATGTTTTCATCAAAAAATCCGAATTGCTAATTTTATGTTTTCTCGACGTTTCAAGCCATTCTGAATCGAATGAGACCAACTTTGGAGAAAGTATGTGTGTGTGTGTGTGTGTGTGTGTGTATGTGTGTGTGTGCGTGTATGTGAACAGATTTTTTGCCGTAAATCGACGTTTTCTCGAAAACGGCTGGACCGATTTCAAAAATTTAAAAGCCATTCGATGTATCTCGATGAGGACTATTGTTTGTTAATTTTGTACGATGATCGGCCAAGCCGTTTCTTTATAAATCGCAGAAAAGTGAAAAATTTTTCGTCTACGTTTTAGCCCGCAATTCTGAATCGATTTCGAAAATTCAAAAACTGTTCGAAAGATATTGGTTGGGAATCGTGCTGATTAGTTTTTGGTAGAGATCGGCCGGGCCGTTTCCTTGTAATAAAGTTTTTAAAAAAAAATTTTCGACGATTTTTATGATTATTTTTTTGACGGTAGATACCATAGTCTTTTAGATCATACTAAAATATTACGGCCCTACGACAACTGGTTCAGCTTTAAAAATTCGTCAAAGTTTGCAAAAATCAGTATGGTCTTTTTGGCATTTGTCAAAATTAGACTTTTGATCGACGTTTTCTCAAAAACGCCTGAACCGATTTGAGAAATTTAAAAGCCATTTGATGTATTTCGGTGAGGACTATCGTTTGTCAGTTTTGTGCAACGATCTGACAAGTCGTTTCTTTGTAATTCAAAAAAAAGTGTTGAACTTTTCGTCCACATTTAAGCTCATTCTACCGAACCGATTTTAAAATGTCAAAAACTGTTCGAAAGATATTAGTTGGGAATGATACTGATTAGTTTTAGGTGAAAATCTACCGAGCCGTTTTCTTGTAATTAACTGTTGAAAAAAAAAATTAAGTCGATTTTTATGAAACTTTTTTTGGCGATATACATCATGGTCTTATAGAACTTACTGTAATATTACGGCCTTACGACAAGTAGTTTAATTTTAAAAATTCGTCAAACTTTGCTAAAATTATTATCGTTTTTTTTAAAGTAGGTTTGATGAAGTATATTATTTAAACTTTTTTTTTGATTAAGTCGATTATTTACACATATCGGGAAGTTCATGTAACTTGCCTCAAGGCTAAATACCAAACCAACTAGTTATATTTAATATCAACTATTCTTATTCATGTAATTTGATTTTTTATATTACTGAATGGTGACACACATTAAGTGCCGAAACGTTTAATAGAATTTTTTTTCTCTTCTAATCTTTTTTTTTAACTTCCCGAAGGAGAAGTTTGTTTTCATCAAAAAATCCGATTCTCTAATTTTATGTTTTCTCGACGTTTCGAGCCATTCTGTATCGAATGAGACCAAATTTGGAAAAAGTATGTGTATGTGAACAGATTTTTTGCCGTAAATCGACGTTTACTCGAAAACGGCTGCGCCGATTTTAAAAATTTAAAAGCCATTCGATGTATCTCGACGAGAACTATTGTTTGTCAGTTTTGTGCGACGATCGACCAAGCCGTTTCTTTATAAATAGCAGAAAAGTGAAAAATATTTCGTCTACTTTTTAGCCCGCAATTCTAAATCGATTTTGAAAATTCAAAAACCGTTCGAAAGATATTGGTTGGGAATCGTGCTGATTAGTTTTTGGTAGAGATCGGCCGGGCCGTTTTCTTGTAATAAAGTTTAAAAAAAAAAATTTCGACGATTTTCATGATTATTTTTTTGACGGTAGATACCATAGTCTTCTAGATCATACTAAAATATTACGGCTCTACGACAACTGGTTCAGCTTTAAAAATTCGTCAAAGTTTGCAATGTTGGTATCGTTTTTTTGGCATTTGTCAAAATTAGAGTTTTGATCAAGGTTTTCTCAAAAACGCCTAAACCGATTTTAGAAATTTAAAAGCCATTTGATGTATTTCGGTGAGGACTATCGTTTGTCAGTTTTGTGCGACGATCTGCCAAGCCGTTTCTTTGCAATTTGAAAAAAAGTTTTAAACTTTTCGTCCTCATTTAAGCTCATCCTACCGAACCGATTTTAAAAAATCAAAAACTGTTCGAAAGATATTAGTTAGGAATAATACTGATTAGTTTTAGGTGAAAATCTACCGAGCCGTTTTCTTGTAATTAACTGTTGAAAAAAAGTGTTAAACTTTTCGTGCACATTTAAGCTCATTCTACCAAACCGATTTTAAAAAATCAAAAACTGTTCGAAAGATATTAGTTGAAAATGGTACTGATTAATTTTAGGTGAAAATCTACCGAGCCGTTTTCTTGTAATTAACTGTTGAAAAAAAGTGTTAAAATTTCGGGCACATTTAAGCTCATCCTACCGAACCGATTTTAAAAAATCAAAAACTGTTCGAAAGATATTAGTTTGTTGGAAATGGTACTGATTAATTTTAGGTGAAAATCTACCGAGCCGTTTTCTTGTAATTAACTGTTGAAAAAAAGTGTTAAACTTTTCGTCCACATTTAAGCTCATCCTACCGAACCGATTTTAAAAAATCAAAAACTGTTCGAAAGATATTAGTTGGGAATAGTACTGATTAATTTTAGGTGAAAATCTACCGAGCCGTTTTCTTGTAATTAACTGTTGAAAAAAAGTGTTAAACTTTTCGTCCACATTTAAGCTCATCCTACCGAACCGATTTTAAAAAATCAAAAACTGTTCGAAAGATATTAGTTGGGAATAGTACTGATTAATTTTAGGTGAAAATCTACCGAGCCGTTTTCTTGTAATTAACTGTTGAAAAAAAGTGTTAAATTTTCGTCCACATTTAAGCTCATCCTACCGAACCGATTTTCAAAAATCAAAAATTTTTCGAAAGATATTAGTTGGGAATGGTACTGATTAATTTTAGGTGAAAATCTACCGAGCCGTTTTCTTGTAATTAACTGTTGAAAAAAAGTGTTAAATTTTTGTTCACATTTAAGCGCATCCTACCGAATTTTTTTACCGATACTATACTACATTACATTAAAATCACCAAAATTTTAAAATTGCTTCCCTGAAATTACAAATTGCCCCCCGGTGGGGCGTGCGCCCCACGTTGGAAAACACTGATCTAGAACGTTTACAGCCAAATCTCGCTCATTAATTTTCATACTCCCTCTATGATAATTATTTGTCTTAGAGTTGATTAATGGACTCAACATTGCATAGAAGTTTTACTACAAATAAAACTTTTTTGGTCTCTGACCATTTTAAATTACAAACGTGACCGTTTCCCTGGTGAGTTATTTCTATAAGATATGTGTCAGACAATCAATGCATTTTTTTCCAAGTCGCAAGCAGAATCTTCATCAACTAATTATTAACAATAATTTCAGTATTTATGGTACCTTCGGCCTCCACCGTCAGTAATGAAATAGTGTGTATATTTTATACGTGGAATGATTTCAATGTTGAGCGACATCGTCGTCATAGTATTTTGTTTGCAATTTTCGCAAAATAGTCTTTTACTAACATCTATGATGGAAAGGATTTATGAAGAACTACAAGCTGGCATGAAAGCTAAATTAATAATTTTTAAAAAAGATGCGATGGAGGAAAAAGTTTGAAATCTGAGGGAAAATTTATGGCTAAGGATAAATGGCAACCAGAAACTGATATTGAACAAAATTATAAATACTCAGAGAATATAAAAAGTGATGGGTTTCTAGTAAATTATAATCGTACATCAAATAGTTTTCAGCAAGAAATTAACTTGGAAAGTAGAACATCCAAAAAGTTACCAAAATCTGGGAATCGAATTGGTTTATCTCATAAGAGTATATAGGACATAAGACTGGCTTAAGAAAAACGCCTAATGCAAAATTAGGAACATTTAGAAAATGTAGTCAAAAAAGGCTTAAAGAAAGAATTACTTCCATATCGATAATAGATTCTGATATAGGATCTATAAATGAAGATATTTTAGAAGCTCCAGTGTTAAATAACCAGGTTAAATCAAACAGTTCCGAAAAGTATATTAATTATAGCCAATTTAGTGAAGCAGATGAAAAATCACATAAACTACACTCAAACTTCAAAACCAACTTAACAAGTACCATAAAATTACTAAACGCAAGAATAACAAGTCCTTTACCTCGTTCGACTTCTGTGATCAATGTGACGCCATAAAAACTGAATCCGCAATTATTTTTCCAAGACCCAAAAATGTTGATAAAAATCATTTGCAAAATGAGAAAATTTTATGGAGGTCTACTGAAGTCTTTGAAAATTTTAAATGAAGCTTTGAATCTGTTGCTGCTGTTACAAATGACCGTTTTGATAATATGTTTGGTGTTGAATGCTTATCTGGTTGTTCAATTTTTGATATCGAGTGAGAAAAATGCTATGTTCTTTTTGTCTTTAACAGGACTTGTAGTACATGCCTTGTCTGTGCTGTGCTGTATTTGCTGATGTATTCGGAACATTTATATCGTACGGTAAGTATCTACAAGTATAATTGAAATAGCTGCTTTTTATTTGATATGTGCATTTGAATATGCAAACGAAATAACGTTTTTTAAAAAAATTGTCCGTATTTTTTGGGCTAATTTGCGAAACGTCTTGACCGATTTTAACTATTTTTGTTTGGCGAATATCTTACGTAATTGGACCTAACTTACACTACTTTTATTTTACTATTTATTCTGGGAAAAAAGAATGATATCTTACCTTATCTTATGTTATCTTATCTCATCCAGCTGTTCCCAAGAATTCGTCCGCCTGAAATAAAAAAAAAATATTAGTATGGTTTTTGCATTTTATTTGGTCTTATTTTCATTCAAAATATTTTAATTATCTTATATACATTCTTATAACTTTTAAATCTCATCCTATTTTAATTCGAAGTATATAGTTACATGTTTACAATATTTTTTTACTTTTAATTAACATCCGGTTGGGTAAGTTAATGTAATCATCTAAAAAACGAAAATATTTTTCTTTGCATATCTTTACGTTTCAGAGGTTTTTGAACATTTTGGCACACTTTAGAAACATGGCAAAGACAAGTCCAGCCGTTTCGGAGATACAGAGCTAAATATGCAAAAAATGGCAGTTTTTTGCAGACCGAATTTGACGATTTTTTTGGCAAATGGCTAATGTAATTGGGCGTAACTTACACTACTTTTATTGTTCCCAATTTAAAATATTTTACTGTTCCCAATTTAAAATATTTTAATTATTTTTTATATATTCTTATATCTTATAAATTTTACTCTGTTTTAATTCAAACTAATTAGTTATATTTTTACTAATTTTTACCTTTACTTTAAGTGATGAATGTATAAATAATAGAACATTTGTGTTCAATTATTAGATTTACATAAAAATTGATCAAGATATTTGTAGGTTATTTAATTTAGTTAGTAATGTTCATAATTATTTTTCTTACTAAAAAATTTAAAATGAACATTTTTGCATTTCTTCACGTTTCGATAGTTTCTGAAAATTTTAATATACATCAGAATAAATGGATTTGTGTGTGTATATATGTATGTAGTATGTATGTATGTATGGATACAACTTTTCATCAACGTTTTCGGAAGCACTGCTGAACCGATTTGAGTTATTCGAGAAGCATTCGATTCCTTTTGATAAGAAGATATGCTGATTAGTTTTTTGCAAAGGCAGGTCCAGCCATATCGGGGATACGGAACAAAAAGTGCAAAAAAAAATAAATTCAAGTTTTTAGAGAATAGACCATCCAATTTGAATGATTCAAACTGTAATGATGGGGAGATGTATTGAATAGTTTTTGGCAAAAATATTTTCATCAAAATACATGGATTAAGTTAAATTAAATAAATTAAATTAAATAAAAAAAATACATAAATATAAATTATATAAATTAAATAAATTTAAAAAAATAAATTAAAGAAATATAAATTAAATAAGTTAAAAAAATAAATTAAAAAAATACAAAGGATTAAATTAAATTTTTGAAATCGGTTCAGCGGTTTTTGAGAAAATGCCGATAAAGGTTCAAAAAACGCCACACATACACGCACACACATACTTTTTACAAATTTATGATAATTTATTTTAGATTCAGAATGGCTTGAAACATCGAGAAAACATAGAATTAGCAAATTAGATTAATCTAGCAAAAACATATACAACATCTTCGGGAAATTTAAATTTTGTTCACTAGCTCATAATCCTTAATCATAATGCATAACTTTGCTACGTTTTTTATATATGTAAGTCAACATTAATCTTTTATAATATTTATTTCTTGTTTAATTAATTGTTTAATTTTCTGGAAATAATAAAACTAGATTAATGAATTTTTACATACGCCAATAATTAAATATCACTTTATTAACTAATTAATAAAAAATATTATTTGTTAGTTGTAATATAAAAATTATATTTTAAATGATAACTTGTCAAATCATTTTTAGGTACAAAAAATCATCGGCTACGTTGTCAGATATCCATTAATTAGCCTGAGTATGGGAGAACTAGTACAGGTAAGAGAGTAAAATGAATATTGAAAAAATTATAATAATGCTAATAAAAATACTTATTTATTTACTTATTAAACATTTAAATTCAAATATAATAAGAGTTCGATTCCGACGTAAAATAGACCAATGTTATTGCAAGGCTATATCATGTACAGTTATGTAGCAGTTTTTATATAAAGTGGTACTAAATACTGTCAAAATCATATGTGGTTGGTGTGCAGTCAGGCGTTTTAAATAGGAAACCTAATACAAAAAATTGGTATAAAAACTGGAATGTGACATAGCCTTGCTGAAAAATTTAGGATGTTTAAATTCGGCTCGTAAGGGCCAATGAAAAATTTTAGGATGTTGTGATTGCTTGCCTTATGAAGGACCAATTGTAAATACTTTGATTATAACTGTATATATTTATTTTATATTAATAACAAGTTATAAGTATATTTACAATAATTTTAATACTGTTTTTGATTACGTTCTGACTGTGATTACGTTCTGACTGATTGATTGATTTGTATAATTTTTTGATAGATGATTTTTTGTTTTTATATCAATATAGCCGCATGCTTTGATTGGCGCGAACACTTGCCATAACATTGGTCTATTTTACAGCAAAATCGACCCATAAATCTCAATAAATTTGAGATCATATAATTGACTGTTTTATTCTAAAGTTTTATAAAAATCTTATTAGGAGGATTCGTTCCAACAAGACAAATTTTTCTTTACATAGTAAAACTAATAGTATTTTTAATTTAGGTTGAATTGTTCTACAAAAAGATCTATTTCAACCCTCCAATGTTTACTGCATCTGGTGTTTTTAATTTGACAATCGGTATATTAGGTTCGGTAAGTTAATTAAATATTAATGAAGATATATAAAATGTACAAATTAATTATTCGATGTATTTTCAGATTTCTAGTGCCATTATAACATACGTTTTAGTTGCTCTTCAATTTAGAGCTATTTGAATGATGTAGAAAATACAAACAGTACAAATTCGAGTAATTGATACATTAGAATTTTTGTTAAATAAAATAAATGTAAATGTAAAAACTATAATATATTGTAAAGTAAAAAAACAATCAAATGTGAATCCTTATCGTTGCTTCTCAATTTTTTATAACTTTCCATGGGGTAAGTTATTGTAATCGTCTAAAAATCCAAATTCAAATTTTTTTGCACATATTTAAGTTTCAGAGGTTTCTGAACATTTTGGCATATCTGAGAAAAAATTGAGGTGTGTTTGTGAATACAATTTTTGTCGACGATTTCGGGCGTACGAATCAACCGATTTAAACGATTCAAAAAGCAATCATTAGGAGACGTGCTGATTAGTTTTTGACAAAGGCAGGTCCAGGCGTTTTGGAGATACGAAGCAACAAGTGCAGAAAATATAAATCGAGTTTTTGAGAGAACGGAGCATCTGATTTGAATGAACTAAAAAACATTTGATTTGTAAGGACGGGGACTAGTGGTGATTAGATTTTGGCAAAGGCCGGTCCAGTCGCTTTGGAGATACGGAGCTAAATGTGCAAAAATAGTTTTTGAGAGAACTATGCATCCGATTTAAATGATTTAAAAAACTTTTTGCTTGTTTCGATGAAAAAATTGCTGTTGTGGAAAGAATTTTTTTATTTTGTTTTTTTTTTTCAATATCCAAATAATATATTTTTTTTTAATATCCAAATAATATATTTTTTTTAATATCAAAAATAATTCGTATTTTAATTCGAATTATGTTTGAACATATTATATACTTTAAATAATTAATTTTAATTTTTAATTCAATTTATATATTTTTTAGAAATATTAGACAATGTTACAATATTTATAAAAATCTATTTGAAAACGTTTAATATTCCTCGATCATTTATTTCATTACGGTACGGGAAGTTTCAGCAATTTGCCTTAAGGCACGATGCCATTCACCACTAGTTTTCTGATGTTATTGCTTCATTATTGAAGCTAACTTTGCTAAAATGAATTAATCAATTAACTATCGAATTTAATTAATTTAGTACCGAAAATAAATTTTATTGAAGTGTGGACGTCAACGCTAATCAATACGCAATACAGAACGGAACAGATCTTCACAGATTTTATACTAAGTCATTAATGTCATTATAAGTCTTATATTAATCAGTCTTTTTTTTTAAATTAAACCACTTTATGTAAGCTTGTTTTATTTTATGAGCTTTCTTTATAAAACAAATTATATCACTATGAAATGACCCTGACGATCTCTACTAAATTTTAGTAATCAGTAAGATTCCCAAACAATATCTTATGAACAAAATTTGATTTTTCAAAATCGGTAAACGTTTTTGACTAACATTTTGAAAAAAAAAATACACTTATTTGCTAATTGAATAAAAATATTGAAAAACTGGTGGTGTATGGTATCGTGCCTTAAGGCAAATTGCTGGAACTTCCCGTACCGTAATGAAATATTCGAGAAATTTGAAACGTTTTGAAATATATTATTACAAATACTGTAACTTTCATTATTAGGATATTGATGTTTCCAGGTGAAATATTCTAAATCAAAAGATCTTTAACCCAGTATAAAAAGTTTTAAGATACCCCTTTCCGTTCGCGAGATATACGCCAAAAACGGTTTCAAATTTTTAAGTTTGAAATAGTTAAACGGAAAATATTCAACATAGGATCATGACGTATACGAATGAAATATGCGTATTTAAAATATGTATCTGCTGGTGCGAAAATTTTTGTGATAGCTCTAACCGTATGATAGCGTATTGATAGATGATCCTGAAAGAAGTTCTGCTGACAACGCGGAGGCACCTTTTTCCGAGGGACTGCCGGAAATGCGTCATAATGACCGCCATTTTGATATTTTTTTTTTAATTTTAAAAAATGTTTATTAAATATGTATCTTTTAATTAAAAAAAATCATTAAAATATTTCATTTTTTATATGTAAAAAACATAATTGAAAAAAGACCGTATTTTTGCCCGAGGAAACCCAGGTAACCCCTTAAGGATGATACACAATATTGCAGTAGTTCAAAAATTATGAGTATTTATAGGTTGAGATATTCTATTCAATATATTCTTATAAATTATTTAATCTAAAAAAAACTTCAAGATATTATTTAATATATTTATGACTAACTTAGTATACTTGCATTTGTATACATTGCGCTGTAGCATGAATAGTAATCATATCCCGATATACTATTATTATGTATATTTTTTATCAATCTACTTTTTATTTATTTAGTGGTATTAATAATTAATATTAATAAATAATTATAAATAATTAATTACTAAGTAATAATTAATTAATAAATTATTAATGATGATTAAATCATATAAGATACTTGTGCAATATATAAATAATATATATTTAATTATATAAAAATATAGTTATTATTATACATATACATATAAATATATAATTATTCAAAATATAAATGTATATATCTTGTGTTTTATTAAAAATGTTTTACTTTATCAAGAGGCTAAAAAGTGGACAAATAATTTTGCACTTTTCTGTTAATAAAGAAACAGCTTGACCGATTATCGTACAAGTTCCTATTGAGATATATCGAATGGATTTAAAATTTTTGAAATCGGTGCAGCCCCTTTTGAGAGAACGTAGACTCAATGTCAAAAACCGGCTCATATATAGACACACATATATACCATGATCGCAAACAAGTCAAAACGACTTGAAACGTCGAGAAAACAAATTGAACAAATCGGATGAAAACATAAATTTTTTGTTCGAAAAGTTAGAAATATAAATCCGTAAATACCAAAATCATCAACAAATTTCAGAAATTGTAGAAGTTAGCCTTTACATTAATAAATTGTTTAGTAATAGCGATACATACTATCAACTTATATTAAAGTGCATAATGTTACTCAGCATTATTGTAAGCTAAACTTACGAAAAAACCCCTTTCATTACAATGTATGACAAAAAAAAAAGAATTATAGATCGCTGCTGTAGGTCTGTTCAAAAAGAAATGCTAACACATTGTACAAATATGCCGATGTTAACAAACCTGTGTTAAGTAGACATACTCTAATGAAATACTAATAAATAAAAGCGTATATCAAAGCCCTGAAACCAAAACCATACATGGCCACATTGTTTGGTTATTGAGTAGTTGGTTATTAACCAAACCTGATGCAAATGCGCCTAAAGTTTACAAAGGATCGTTATGTGTGCATAGGCTTCATTTCAATAACAACAGAATCAATAAAGTAGAGTCTTGTTATAAAAATATATCGACTAATGAAAACCTAAAGAAAGAAACAGTATTTTACATATTTGCCAAACAATTTAATTTACTTAAAATATATTTCTATCTATTAATATAACAAATTATTAACTTCCCGAGGGGAAGTTATAGTAATCGCAAAAAAAATCAAAAATGAAAATTTTTATATATCTTTACGTCTCAAAGGTTTCTGAACATTTTGGCATATCTTAGAAAAAATAGATGTATGTGTGTGTGCGTGCGCGGATAAAAATTTTCGTCGACGATTTCGGGAGCACCGATCAACCGATCTAAATAATTCAAAAAACATTCGATTCATATTGATAAGAAGGCGTGCTGATTAGTTTTTTGCGTGGCCAGGTCTAGCCGTTCCGAAGATACGGGGCAAAAAGTGCCAAAAACGGTAACTTTTAAGAGAACAAAGCGTCTGATTTTAATAATTCAAAAAACATTTTACTTGTATTGATAATATGAAGAATTAATCAAATTTTCATAAAGGCAGGTCTAGCGATTTCGGAGATATAATGAAAAAAGTAAAAAAGAATGCCATTTGGCGGTCAAAAATGATCATTAGACATATGCACATCAAATTATCAGATATTTTATAGAGATTTTAACAATAAGTATAAATTTTGTTCGCATTCCTATGGGTTCCGTACCAATGTTTATTCGTTAGACGGCGACTCGGCGCTTACGCGCTTTGACATTTTGTGTCAAAGTACGATTGCTTTAAAAAAAAGTTCAGAATTTCCAAAATATGTCAAAATAAAGAAAACATTTTTTTCAAAAAAAAATTTTTTTTTCAAAAAAAGTATTATTTTGTCAAATTCCTAGTTTCTTAAAAATCTAATTTTTTCGAAGTAAAATTTTTTCAAAAATGTTAATAGTTTTTTAAAAAATAATATTTGGTACGGGAAGTTCTAGCAATTGGCCTTGAGGCTAGATGCCATGCGCCCCACTAGTTTGATCGTTGCAATCACCATCATCAATCTTTTAGAATTTCATTACAACGATATGAACGAAGTACAAAGTTGTATCATCTAATAATTTAAATAATGATTAAGTTTGAATTTGTATATTAGCACAAAACAGCCTGCAATCAATCAAATATATGCATAACAAATGTTTCTGTCAAGAATAATAATATGAATTCCAACACGAAAATAATAAGACACGCATTACATGATCGACGAAGCTTTATGATAAAATGATAGTTCATTGTTAGTAGTAGGGAAAGGTATACTCTGAAAGTCTAAATGATTAAGTAATTGATTTTGGTAGTTTTATTAACAATACGAATGTTCTATTACAGTCCACTAATTAAAATCACATGATCTTCACCACATCCGACTAAAATAAAATGAAAGGCTAATAAAAAATAACATTAACTAATATTTGCAGATTGTGAGTAATAACAAAAATAGGGTTCATTTACATGCAACATGTGTTGACATTCATAGATGATTTATTAAAGCAGTTAAATCTTCAATATTAAATTTTAGACAGCATAATTTCTATGCAAATAAATATCTTTTTGACATTAAGTTTTAGCAAATTTATGATTGATGGATAATAAATATGATGTGTTGTCACGAAAATATGAATTAATATGCAGACGTCGACATATATTTAACCCAAGCTTGTATGTAACGCATTTTATGATCATAGCTACTTGTTTTAAGCATCTGTCCGCGGTTTCAATCAACCCGACTTGTTTTCGCCGTATCCACTTCTTTAATATAATAGGAGAGCTGGTAATAACAAGGCAGTATTTTTGACAAAGTTAACAAATGATTGAACAATATTTAACCTAGTTGGTATTGGTATTTAGCCTTGAGACAAGTTACATAAACTTCCCAATGTGTAAATAATCGACTTAATCAATAAGAAATAGATTAATGTATGAGTGATTTAAAGTATTTCAAGTGGATTTATTACACATAATTGAAAATGAACAAATGAATATGTTAACTCGGAGTATCCTCTCAAAGCAAATTTTTACAAATTAATAATTTTCATAATTGAACCAGTTTCCGTAGGACTTTAATGGTCTAGTATGTTCATTAAGATCAAGTACTCTAGCGTTATACTAAGTAAATCGTCTAATTTTCATTTTAGCTAACTACTCATTTTCTCAAACTTTGATAAATTTTTAAAATTAAACTACTTGTCGTAAGGCCGTAATATTACAGTAAGTTCTATAAGACCATGATATATATTGCTTAAAAAAATCCATAAAAATCGGCCTAATTTTTTTTTTCAACAGTTAATTAAAAGAAAACGGCTCGGTAGATTTTCACCTAAAACTAATCAGTATCATTTCCAACTAATATCGAACAGTTTTTGATTTTTTAAAATCGGTTCGGTAGGATGAGCTTAAATGTGGACGAAAAGTTTAACACTTTTTTTCAAATTGCAAAGAAACGGCTTGGCAGATCGTCGCACAAAACTGACAAACGATAGTCCTCATCGAAATACATCAAATGGTTTTTAAATTTCTGAAATCGGTTCAGGCGTTTTTGAGAAAACATCGATGAAAGGTCTAATTTTGACGATTTTTTCAAATTAAACGACTTGTAGGACCGTAATATTCTAGTATGATCTAGAAGACTATAGAATCTACCGTCAAAAAAATAATAATACAAATCGTCGAAAAAAAAATTTTAACACTTTATTACAAGAAAACGGCCCGGCCGATCTTTACCAAATACTAGTCAGCACGATTCCCAATCAATATCCTTCGAACGGTTTTTGAATTTTCATAGTCGGTTCAGAATTGCGGGCTAAAACGTGGACGAAAAATTTTTCACTTTTCTGCTATTTATAAAAAAACGTCACGGTCGATCGTTCCACAAAACTGACAAACGATAGTTCTCGTCGAGATACATCGAATGGCTTTTAAATTTTTGAAATCGGCCCAGCCGTTTGCGAGAAAACGTCGATTTACGGCAAAAAATCTGTTCACATACACACACACACACATATACTTTTTCCAAATTTGGTCTCATTCGATTCAGAATGGCTTGAAACGTCGAGAAAACATAAAATTAGCAAATCGGATTTTTTGATGAAAACATGAACTTCTCCTTCGGGAAGTTAATGATAATAAATGGTAGTCTGATCGAAGGCAGTGGTGTGAGAGCCACCGCAAATAAATGATTTCCCTCTCCGTCTATCATTTCCATTACCACTATTTCTAGAATGTATATTTCTTTTCTAGAATAGCTGGTGAATAGCAATTATTTAAGAAAGTAAATTCATATAAATTTGTAAAAAATTTGGAATTATTGTTAACTAGCAATTTGCCTTAAGGCACGATGGCATGCACGCACCACTAACTAAAAATGGTCACAATTTAATCAAAGCTCTAGGTTGCACTTAAGATTTCTGCTTGACATTGTGTTCTGGGGTACCCTATATAACACAAGGTCTTGATATGACTTATCTTCAGTTTAGATACTTTGATGCCATAATAATTTATATAAAACACAATTTCAAAAAGCAATATGCAGTTAATGTATGTAACAGACAAAATAATGTTACGATAAGAACAACTATGAATTAAGTTACTGAAATAGAGATAATCAAGATATTTTTTCTATATTTTTTTGACATTGACCAGAATTCAACGAGTCATATGAGATTTTATGCTGACTCCTCAAACAAAGTGGTTGTTTTTATAGATGATAACTCATACGGTTTTCCCATCGGTATGTAATGAATTTATTAGTAAAATTTTTATAAAACTGATGATTTTTTATTGATGTAGCAATGCCGATGAGAAACATATTGCTATCTATATTTCCAATTAAAAACAGGTGTCACTACTGCTTCACGTCATACTGTAGGGGCGCGCATCGCCCTTGGAACCTTTGATTCATAATCCATAGCTCTAACCACTAGGCCACAGGAAAGTCAAAACTATTATTATTGTAGTTATAGAAATAAAGCAATGTCCGATAAGAACAATGATGAAATGATGTAGTGCATCAGAATGATATCAGAGTATGAAGAATATTGATTTTTCTTGGTGATCAATACTAGGTAGAACCAGCCCTTTCTCCACAATATTGCAGAACTCTTTGTAGCCGTATGAAATACGATTCATACGAATATCAGTTATCGAGATAAGTATGCAAATGCATAATATACGATACATGCAATGTACACATAATAACAATCAAGTGATATGTTTATGCCCGATGCATGACGCGCATGCAATCGCAATATTTGCAGCCAACAGTATTTATGAACTCGTTATAAAGTCGGTAACACATTGAATTTAATACACTGCACGAATTAATCAATTGGGTGTTAAGTTACCAACAAGGTGCAATAACTTCTTTTTTAACATTGCTGATTATTGCAGACATACTGAGTTGTCAAGCCTGATACTGGTTAAAAAGATATAATTCTAAGCCCAGTTCTGCCAATGGTTCAATTCAAAATGTAACATGTATAAGATGATGATGTCGATTGGCGGCGGGTACACGTGTGAATAACAGGTGTAACGAATGTGAAATCCTTTTTATAAAACAATTTGTGATTTTGCGATATCCAATTATTGATATCTTCAAAATATTTCATGGATGGTCACCTGCTTATTAATTAAACCTCGTGAAAACCTTGACCAATATCACAGGAATTTTGGAACTTCGCAATATCTGTCAGCGGGATGTCTAATTTATTTCTAGCAATATTCTATAACATTTTAATAATCTTTCGCATATTTTTTATAATCATAGCTCTTGGTAAATATATTTTATGTTTTCAACAGAAAATTCAACTAGTTAACCTTATGTTTTCTAGAAATTAAAGTCATTCTAAATTGTTAGGTACAAAATTTGGCAGTTTCTTGAAAACGGCTAAATCGATTTAAAAATTTTAAAACCTATTCGATTTAATTCGACTCGCGTTGATAAGTTTTGCACGACGATCATCCAAACCATTTTTCATAATTAGCAAAAAAGGGGAAAAAATCTAACACGTTTTAGCCGAAGATTCTAAACAGATTTAAAATTTTCAAAAACTATTCTAATGATATTAATTTTTTTAATGCAGGCGTTTTTTATGAAAGTTAACATGGCGATAGAGTTCCTAGCCTGAAGGAAAATCCTAAAATATCATAGGCCAATGAAAAGTGGTTTAATTATAAAAAGGGAAAGTTCATACAGCTTTTCTTAAGACAAAGAATCACTTAGTTATATTGGATATGATGAAACACTACTAAAATATTTATGACTATCTTATAAGATTGTGAATTAAAATTATAATTACTTATCTAAACAAAAATATTTTTTTACCTCGCAGTCAGTCATGGAATTTTAGAAATACTTTTGAAACCAAGGAATATATATATGTATATATATATATATATATATATATATATATATATATATATATATATATATAGTTTATTTCTGGCAATATATAGTTTATTTCTGGCAATATATAATTTTTTACCTACTTATTATTTTAAATTGAAAAAAAAGCTATTGTGTTTTCATATTTATTATTGTCAAGCAATAAGTATATTTTAGTATATTAGTATGGATCATTAATTTAATAATATTTAAGAATTGAATATCACTAAGATTACTTTTATATTAGGTGTTATAAAACATTCTATATTTTCCTGTCACCCTAGCATAGGTACTCAGATTTTTAGATTTTAGCTCATAAAAAATCTAATTGTTAATGATCATTTGCACCATCATTAGCATATATATTTTAATTACGTAATAAAAAAAATTGATAATAAAAAAATCTCAACTTTGTAGGTATCAGACAGTATACCATGAGAAATGAATTGAATTGAAATGCTTCAATTTTAATAACAATCAATTAACTCATTTAATTGTTAATAGTATATAATGAAAACATTCATGCCATAGTAAGAACAATATTTCACCATGTCACTGGTTTAAAAAATTAGTAATGTTTGAAAATTAAAACATAATTATTTATGGACCGTGTAAACTGCAGTTAAATATTTAGCAATTAAATTTTCTCCTGCATTGTATGAAAACCTTCAAACTTGATTGTCTAAATGATTTCGTGTCTGTTGGCTATTAATTTAAGACCGTGTTCACGTAAGCTGTTAATATATTCATATTTGCAACTGAATCACCTTTGGTTTTTATTTTTATATGGAATGAAACGTCTTGTTAACAAGTGCAACCATATACTTAAGATACGTATAATGGCATATGGAGCACTTAAAGTACGAATAATTACATTGAAGCAAACTATTATTTTGAGCATTTTACTCAGAATTCTTGTAGACCTTAAATTGAAGTTTTGCAAAATGAAATTGACGTTAAAATATTTTATTGCAACAATAAAAATACCAAGTTAATATCCAGACTGCGTTATGTTCGACAAACATGCGATGTTAATAATTCATATAAATATGAATGAATGCTAAATTAGAAATCCATTTGAAGCGCTGATATTAAAAACATCGGATTAAATTTTTATTTCGATACAACAATGTTAACACTAATATCATGTTTATGTTGTTAATTTAAATTCACTTGCCTGACACCAAAACCCTTTTGCTTTAGATGATTTTTTTCTATAATAAACTTTGATACAAATCATTCGAGAACTACTTGAATTAGGTAATTATTACTATTTATTAAATTAAATACTGGAAAGTCTGAATTCAATATTTAATGGGTTGAATCTAAATTTTTTAAATATAAATTTTTCATATTCTATGTATTTAATATTAATAATTTATTAAATCTTTTAATTAAAAATTTTTCGTGATAATATATATATATATATATATATATATATATATTACAAATGTATTCTGAGTGGATAATAGATATTAATTTGGAAATATGAACAAACAACACTCTTTTTGCACTAATTTATTAAATAATAATTTTCACAAACGTTTCTTGATGTTCAGCTCATTAACGACAGCGGTATTTGCATTACCAATTGGTTCAGGAAAGATAGCTGGTCAGGCAGGTATATTAATTTTAATTCTTTTACACCTCTCAATATAAAGATATCCACAGTTCTCAGTTTAGTAGACCATGCAATTCTTTTATCTAACCCAAAATTTCATAATCACAATATCAAATTAGTCATTAACACATTACTCATGAATAGTTTCCCTTACAAAATAATCAGTCCAATAATTAAAAATAGAGTTAAATTTTTATTAGACAAACAATCAATAACCACACATTGCTCAAATCACTTGTCTGTATCAGAAAATAAATGTTTTGTGAATTTTCCATATATAGACAAAGATTTACACCTTTTATCTAAAAGGCTTTTTAATAAACATAATATTAACATATCCGTGTCACCCTTACTACAACTGCAAGACATATACACAAACATTAAAGACAATACACCTATTAAAAAAAGAAAAGATGTGGTATACAAAATAAACTGTTTGAACTGTGAGTCATCTTATATTGGACAAACATGCCAAAATTTAGAAAAAAGATTAAGACAGCACGAATTACAAAGCAAACAAAGTAAGAATAATAACATTCAACAAAAAAGTACACTTGTAGACCACGCTATCTCTAACAGCCATAGTTTCGATTTCAATAATCCACTCATTTTATATTATGAACAAGATTTATTTAAAAGAAGTATTGCAGAATCGATGTTAATAGCCCATACAAGTAACACAGTAAATTTACGGACAGATACCAATATATTACATGATACATACCTGAATCTCATTCATACTTTGTAGCTTATATATAGATGTACATACACTTTTAATTACAACAATGTATAACAAATCTTATAAACAAACCATCTCATCATAGAATATTTTTTCTCCTAACGACATCTATTTTTCAACTGGACCCTAATCCTTTTTTTTCCTATCTGATTGAGTGACTTTACAATTTCAAGTGGTTTCAAGTAGGAGAGAATACGAATACCGAAGACATTGGTATTAAAAGAACAACGTGCAGTGAACGACGTGTAATGAAAAACACAACATGCTAATTTAGATTTCCATATTTTAAATTTTTTTTAATTATAACACACTGATGATGAGACAAACCTAGTCTCGAAACGTTTGTGAAAATTATTATTTAATAAATTAGTGCAAAAAGAGTGTTGTTTGTTCATATTTCCAAATTATATATATATATATATATATATATATATATATGTGTGTGTGTATATGTATATTTGTCATTATTATATCTTTCAAAAATTATTTTTTGCTATTTATTATACTTTTTAATGTTCATTAGATAATTTTATATAGGTAGAGCATCACTTCACATTTTTTTTTACGTTTTTCGATGCTTTATATTTTTCGATTAACCTGATGATCAATATAATCTAAATACACAAATAAATACGCAAATCAGAGGTTGAAATAAAGGTGCGTTTTATTGAAAATATAGAATCTAATAGAATAAATATAAAATACAATCACAATCACTATTTTTTATTTAAGGATACAATGTCAGTTTTTTTTAATCAAGTTTTTTATGCAGAATTAGTGACCTCTAGTAGGAATTTATTATTCGCGTATATGTTATATTTTATCTTATATTTTTGGTGATATTAAAATAAATATTATTATATATTATAACATTGTATTATGTTATCATAATATTATATAAAGCGGCTGCACCCATTTCAGAAGTTTAAAAGTAAGCTATACATATATATCTCTATAAAAACTCGCGCTGATTACACGTAAACCTTGTATTGATTTATTATTGATTAATATTAAATTTTCTTTTGTAAAGCAATATTTGTCATGGATTGTCGCGGGCTTACGAAGTGAAGAAGTATAGGTATATTTTGAATCTTCATTTAAATTGAGCATCTAATAAAATATCTGAAAATGTTATATAGAACGACAGTGCTTGTATGAAATAATACGTTATGAATAAGAAAATGTCCGAATACAAAATTTTAAATAGAGATAGTGTCAAAATAGCTTTTGACACTAATTATTTCGAACTTTTATTTTCTCATTTTACAAAAATTAACTCAAATAGTGAAAATATGGAGTGACCCGCTGGGGTGATCTCCGTCATGTCATATATACAGAATTCCAGTACTGTTACTGGATTTCTAATAATCAACACGATAGCTTATAGAATTTTTTTTCTGATTGCTATTTAACTATTGTAAAAAAAAAATAGTGAAAACGAACTTGTTAACTGCCTGGCGTAAGAGGTAATTTATTCAAGATAATTATAAAGAAAATTGAACAGAATTTTATACATAGTTTAAAAACAAAAAATCATATATGGATCCAACAATAAAAGATGTAATATAACATATAATCGAATAATAAAGTAGGGTAGAGCGGGGCTAGTTGAGCAAATTTTTACTTAAACGGATGTAGCTTCTCAATGAAAAGTTTCAATAAATTGCTATACGGCTTAATGGATTTGTTGTTTATCGCTTAACAAAAGTGTTAATACTATTTTTTGGTTATAAGTAAAATTTAAAAGCTACAGCTGTTTAAATGCAAAAAGTCAAGTATGCTCAATGTACCCCATAGGTGGGGCAAGTTGAGCACTAAGAAAGTATAATGAAATCATAGGTTTAATGTCGATTAGTGATGAAATAAAATAAGTTTTTAATAACCAGTTCTATATTTATAGTCTTCATTGACAGAGAAAACAAAACTTATAGTAATTTTCTTTGAATAATTAACCATAAGTAGAATCAACAAAACAATATCGTATCTTAGGAATTATTTTACTTTATATTCAGTATTTTTGTTTAAAATCATGATTTCTTTATAGTATTACTTATAGACTTAGCTTAAATCTGAAAAATAATAATTAATTTCTGGAAGTGAATGGTAGTTGACTTAGTGACAAAACAAGTTTAGCAACTATACTCAACTAACACCAACTAGGAATTTCAAAATAAAAGTGAGTTTATAAAAAAAATCGTGAGAACTATACCAAGAATCTCTGTGCATATTAAAAGTACTATAATTATATGGAAGAATAACATTTACCTGAATAAAATAAAAATAAATAACATTTGACTAAACCAGACAAAAACTCGTGATGAATTACGTTTTTACTTTTCGGTCTCAAATTAAACAAAACGTCTGTGAGCTTCACTCATTTTTCCAGCGTCCACTAGCGATCGAAGGATGTTGATCTCTCCCAAACCTCTCTTTCCGCCATATAATGCCTAAACGGACGGCGAATAGTTTTCAAGATATTTCGATTGCTCAACTTGCCCCTATTCTCAACTAGCCACGCTCTACCCTACTTACTGTATTTGCATCTCATGATTTGCAAAAAAAAGATTTATTTAAAATATACTGATTTTAATTGCATCCTTAAGTAATATTTGCTATTTAAAAATGATATTTAAGTTATATGCCATTTTCCCCGTCCCGGATTAGCATTACTAAAAGTTACAGTTTCGGTCTTGACTTTACAAAATGTGGTTACCTGAAGTCTGTTTCATATATCATTTCCAGATATTTCATGCGTAGTTGTAATTTTATTATAAAGTAATTGTGAATTTTTTTTTTTAATTTTAATTTTATTCTGCAATCTATAAATATAATTACATTTAGTAGAGAAGGCCGACAACTAATTGTTTACAAATTAGTAGATACCCCCAGTGGCGTATCTACTAGAGCTAATATAATAAAAACATGCCAAAAACAAAAGGAGGAAAAAGCAATAAAATGTAGTAAAATAAAAAGTATTAAAGTTTAACAAAAGGGTCAAAAGTTCAAAATACAGGATAAAAATTTTAGAAACACAAGATGGGAGTACCGAGGCTGTCCCGGCCCCGGCCAACCCAAGACGTATGGTCACCTTAAGGTTGTACATCATGCATGATTTCCACTTAATGCCGGAGTAGAACTGTATATAAGTTAAATTTTATATAGTAATTTTTAAATCATTAATGTAGAAATATTGGTTTAAAATTCTTATCTCCAATCTCTCGTTACATCGCGGATCATGATGCCATTAGCGTTTTGAAATCAACACTAAATACTTATTCACCATGGAATACAAAACAATTTACATGCGCTCTCCATGCTTGTTTATCTAATACACATATTCGTTTGCCACGAAACATTTAGTAGAG
This sequence comes from Ctenocephalides felis, assembly GCF_003426905.1. Classification (NCBI taxonomy): domain Eukaryota; kingdom Metazoa; phylum Arthropoda; class Insecta; order Siphonaptera; family Pulicidae; genus Ctenocephalides; species Ctenocephalides felis. The sequence continues at coordinate 26,212,826 of NW_020537646.1, forward strand.
CATGTTAAACTGGCGTTTGTTCCATAAATTATCGTTATTAGCACTCATGGGGCATGTGTGTTGAATGTTGAGACCCCGACTATACTCAACAGGGGCATATAACTTTAATAAAAGCATACTAAAAAATATTTAGAAATGTAGCATGAGAATGATATTTCTTGTAGTAGCCTCTAATTTTTTAAATACTATTGCTTACTTACTTTTCAAAAAATCGAATTTTTAATTTTTTTATATTTCGATAGGCTATGCCTTCAAAAATAACATACCAAAATTTTAAATCGATATGTTAAATAGTTTCTGAGTCACAGCCATTTAAAGAGTATATATATAGTATATAGTATAACGATCATTTTATCTTTAAACGCGGTTTTCTTGAAACAGCATTTTCCGAATTTGCTGCAGCGATTACTCAAAGACAAATGATCCGATCACTATCAATTTTTTTACATGTTCTATATATAGTTTTCCGTAAAATGAACTATCGATTTTTTGATCGGATCAAAAATCGAATTTTGGCAGTCCAAAAACGACCAAAATTTTGGGTAAAATTCGACTTTTTTGTAAAAACACCGTCATTTTGTCAATTTTTCTTTTTTTTTCTTTATCGTAGTTCATTTTACAGACAATATTATCTAGTTTAACGAGATTTTTTTTAAAATTTTATCCACGTAGAAGGCCGGAATCACTGCAGCAGAGAAGGGCCTTTTTTTGTCGTGCCGTTGGAGATCGATGATAACTTAAAAAAAATTTTTTTTTTTTCAAAAATTTCACTATGTATTCTTAAGTCATGTATAAATATATTCCTAAAATTTTGAAATGATTGATAAAGTAGTTTTTTTAATATAAATTTCCAAAAATCACCTTTTTTTTAGGCGGTAACACTAGTTGTGCCCTTAAATATCTGACAACCAATAAGGTAAACTTACGCCCCGGTTTGGCCGGGTCAGTTCCGGATTTCTACCTTGTGTTTTTTTAAAAGCAATATTTGTCCCCGCCGTCCTGGATTAGTATAAATAATATTTGACGACCCGGTTTTGTCTTAAAAAAATATGGTCACCTTACAATTAATGGTAACTCAAACTTCTTTATTTTGGCCATTATACGTTGGATCAACATTTATTTTTACCTTGTAATCAAATAACAGGAAAAACATATAGAACTACTATAATTTTTTTCAGAATATTGGAACAGTAATCAGTTATTCGGTCTACTTACGTTTGTAAGTATAGTATTTAGTTAATAAGTTAATTACTTTATTTAAATAGTTTGTGTTTGGGTTCATAATAAAGAATGATATACATATATACAATATTCGATTTTTAGTCTGTCTAATGACTTGTCAAAACAGTTCTTTCATGGAATCATTATATGATAGTTTTATTACACCTCTATTCAACATTACTATAGAAAATTTCACTTATTAATCCTAACAGAAATAAAAATAAAACATAAATAATGGTGTATGGCTGTATGGTATCGTGCCTTAAGGCAAATTGCTGGAACTTTCTGTACCGTAACGAAATTTTCGAAGATAATTGTTTGTTTTCTAATAGATTATCATGTCTATCTGTAACATTGTCTAATAATTATAAAAATTATATAAAGTGAATTGCAGAGTTGAAATTTATTTAAAGTATATAAGTGAGCTTTAGAACTTTAGCCAGAATTAAAATTAAAATCTGAATTATATTCGATATACAAAAAAAATAATTTGAAACGTAAACAAATGCAAATATTTTCATTTTCGATATTCGGCCCATTACTATAAGTTCTTGATTAACGAATACTACTTTCTAATTATAGTTTGTTAAATAAGCAAAAAATAATATTACACCCATTGATAAAAAAACTGTCATTTATGCATTTGTGCTTTTGAAAAGATTTATGTCGACAAATAAAATTCTGAAGCATGAGAAAATATTATTTGATTTAAGACATTTTTGCTTTATTACTATAGTAAGTATTAGATTAAATGATTATTCATATCACTTATTCTTGTGCAAAGTCAAATAGAAAACTAGAATTTCCTTGTTAATTTTCCTATTTATGATCTATTTTTTTCTCTAAAAATAGATCTATTTTTGTGATCTGTGCATTATTTGATCCATATAGATAAAGGAAGAGTGATCTGACCTCTACCGCATCTCAAAATATAAAATTTTTCTAAAACACGTGTTTTCTAAGTATTCAAATTTACGTATTTTTATGATGCCAAAGAACTTTTTTTATGAATAGTATTAAAAAACAAACTTTTAGTTATATATAAAAGTTAAATCAAAATAATAAGGAATTTAATAAGAATAAATTTCCCATCAAATCATAAGATATATGAATATTTTGTTTTGCTCTAGGACGTATAGCCTAGCCTAGGAAATATTATCTGAGACGTAGTAGAAATCATTAAGTATAATATTATGCCTACATGATTTGAAGTTACAATTATAAATTTCGAAATAATCCTTAAAATGGCGGTAAAGATCATATTGATGGAAATTTTATTAATGTTAATTGTTATTAAAAGTATTTTTATAATATTTATAGAATTCGATAAATATTACTAACACCTTTTACATGACCACCATCATCTATTTATGACCTTTTCCCAACCCTGGAAACTGCTTGCGCCACCAGGTTGAAAACCGCTGAAACAATACGGTGAGGTTTTTTGTTTTCTAGAGCTATTTAAGTACATTTTGTCTGGATATATTTACTCCTAAAATTTATATCGTCTTTAAAAACACTCTCAGCGGCTCTGGTGTAAATAAATAATATATTATTATAGATATTAATGTTTATATCGGCGCGTCTACTCGTTAACTTCTCGCTTAGAATATTTATTCTGTATGTTTGCTAGGTGGAAGAAATATATTAAAGCTATGTCGGATTGCATAACGATTTATTAGTTAACAGGAAAATAATATTGGTAGAAGTTAATAATGCCAATGCTAAATCTCACAGAAAACATTTTATAATTAAGTAATTAGCGATTTAAAAAAATATTCCTTAAATAATTGTAATAATTCTTTCAAATTGCTAATATAAATTTATATAATTGTAATAATTATTTCACTTTTCTCAGACTTATAAATTTAGGTTATATAAACTCAATGAATTACCATTGTATTTAATTACTATTAAGCTCAGACATTATGAAAAATTATTATTTTAAAAATCAAGCATTACTTATATACATTTTTTTAATATGTAACTATGTTAACCACTGATATAAACTTTAATTTCTTTGTGATACACCTATTAGTATTAAAGATGATTTGTACAATTATGTATTCTTTGCTAATTATCATATGTTTTTGTTACTATAATTATATACTCTTTTCAGAGACATTATTCTTACAGAAATTGTATAACGCATATGAAAACGTATTCACATTTACTAAGATTTACTAATAGAGTATGTATCAAATCAAAGAATAAAACTAAAATTTCAAATTTGAACTAAACAACTAGTTTCATTCAGTAAATGACCAGCTAATAAATTATTAAAAGTAAAACTTATTTAAAATTTTTAAATTTAATTTCTAGCATAATGGAAGTTTTGGTTGAAAATATATCAAAATTATTTCATTGTAGAGCAAATTACGCGGCTTGCAGAATGTTTTCAATGTCTACCCACTTGCTCTATTACTTTTATATAAAATTACTTTAATATGAAAAAAATCTAAATACAAAAAAATAAAGATAAATAAATTGTTATTTTAATAAATAATAAGCTTTGGACATACGAACAACAGCGTTCGGAAATTAACTGCAATAAAATTCTCTAATGAAATAATTAACTTTAACGTAGGTATATAAGAAGTTAATTACTTGCTTCAAGAATTTTCTTAAAGTTAACTACAAACACTCTGTTTAAATGTAAATTAAGTGATTCTAAAAAAAACAAATTGAAGTTTTAGAAGATTAAAGATAGAGTGAAGTTTTTTCAAAATAGCATAAATCGCTCCAGCTAACGACGCTTTTTCTCTAATTTATTGCGATGTTTATTTTGTCGACATTACAGTTGGATAAATCTACTCCAAATCACATTTTAGTCTTTTACCACTAGTTTTTGAACTGCTGGTGCTGAACAAGTACCTTGTTAAAAATTACTTGGAGGCTAATTACTTTTAAAATAGATTTTAGAATGAAATTTTAAATTTAGCTACAAATATTTCATGGAAATATCATGAAAATATAGATAGAATGGCGTACCTATGTATTTTCAGATACAGTGATAAAGATAGTATTTAACCATAATGTATATATATATATATATATATATATATATATATATATATATATATATATATATATATATATATATAATCACTGTTTACAATATATAAAATGAATAAAATATAGATATCGATCTTTCATGCCAATCCATTTTGTGAACTATCACAATATTAATTTGGGCTTGCTTTGCACTAATTTATTAAAAGAAATCAAGACACTAACAAGTTTCTCTAAATCTCAGAGGCTAATTTTCTGGTAAAATAGACCATAACATTGCATTATGCATATGCTTCTCTCTTAGTACTAAAAACTGTGAAAATGCAATGTATTTGGTGTGAAGTCAGGAGTATTAGATTTAACAGATTTTATTAATAAATTTTCATACTCCAACATTCGACCAATTTTTAGGTAAATTATGATCCCCAATTAATTTGTGATAGACTATGATAAAAATATATGTTTGCTAGAGAATAGATGTCTATACTAGGCCAATTCAGTAACATCAAAGCATGTAAATTCAGTATTATTCAAAAAATCATGTTTTGTAGCTGACTCAGATTGAATGTTTAATTTGTTGATATTGCTGAGACAAAAACTAATTTTAAAAAAATCGATTGAATAATTGACAAATATGATAGATTGAAATCATATGGGGCCTAGAATCAACCCTTGTTATGGGCAATTTCGGGACGGTAATTCGAAATATTGTTTAAAAAACCGGTTTGTGTAATAATTCTAATGTGTGATATATATTAAAGTAATAATCATATAAAAAAAATAAATAATCGGGGGCAGCTGGGGAGGCTGGTAAACCGTTGTACCATTCGTACTTTTTGTTGGTACACATTTGCTTTGCGATTGTTACAGATTATGAATATTTCTTTTGTATCTCGCTATTTGTAATATAAATAACAAGTCGAAGAAAAATAATACATATTTACGATTTTTTAACTCCCTCTCATTTAAGATCTTATTTGACTAGTGGTACACATTTATACCAGCATAAGAGACGGCTAGTACGTATGTGTACCACTAATCTAATTTAGTAATAAATACAAAATGTTTGAAATATAGTTATATTTGCCTACTTTGTCTCGCTTTCTTGTCCATTGTAATCATCACAATCACCGAAAATCGCAAGAAATTTTCATACTAAAGAAAATAGTCTGATTTTTGCAACGTGGTCTGGACGGATAAAAAATAAAACGCGATTGGTCCTAAACTAAATGCTGTTTTATGGGTCATATGTATTTTATCTCACAGCTAAACATTTACATTACGTCGTGGTATAAATTGCATTGCTTTCATACATAAATTAACTGTCCAGAAATTTTCAAACTTTGAGGTACATTGTGGTAAAGTATGCATTCAGAATATATCCGCAAAATAAAATTTCCCTTTCCAGACAGTGGTACATGAAATTAAATAAGATTTAATAACTATTAGATTAATTCTACTAACACAATAACAATATACCAAATATAGATAGGTTAACCGTTGGATTACCATCTGAATACGACATGAAGAAAAAAAGTTCCAGAGCACCTGCTCATGTGACGTTTGATTACTGTTAAAACTGAGAATATAAAAACAACAATTTCGACAATACGTGCAAAAATATTTATCGACGAACTTCACGTTAACAAATTAGCATAAATTTCGAAACCATCTCATGGTTTGATGTTGATATTTTTATCTTATCACACTCAACGCCCCTTGGGTTCAAATTGCCATGATTTCGTTCCACGAACTTCGTGAGCATGAAGAATCGTTTCGTCTTTTTATAGAAGTCAAAGGCAGGAGTCAAGTGAGGACTGTGTGCAGTCAGTTCTCGGTGTCGGTTTATTTATGTTTATGAAGTCCCACGCGTCGACTGATATATTATCCTAGACGGAAAACAGTGATCCTGAAACCCAGGGAAACTGACTGAACCAATTAAGCAATCAAAGAATAACTAGTTGAATTGAACAGATAACCGGTTATCTGTCTATTGTATTTGATATAATGTATAAACTAGTGGGGTGTATGGCATCGTGCCTTAAGGCAAATTGCTGGAACTTCGCGTACCGTAACGAAATGTTCGAGGAATATTGAATGTTTTCAAAGAGATTATTATAAATATTGTAACATTGTCTAATATTTATAAAAATTACATAAACTGAATTGCAAAGTTGAAATTATTTTTTTAAAGTATATTAGGACTATAGTCAGAATTAAAAATAAAATCTGAATTATTTTCGATATACAAAAAAAAAAATTTAAAAAAATTAAAAAATAAAGTAGAAACAAAAATTTTTTTTTCCAAAATCAATTATTTTGTTAAGACAAGCAGAAAGTTCTTTGAATCATTTAAATCAGGCGCTTAGTTCTTTCAAAAACTGCCATTTTTTTACACATTTAGCCGTATCTTCGAAATGGCTTCCAATCATTACTAATTGAAATAGATCATTCAAATCGGATGCTCCGTTCTCTCAAAAACTCGATTTCTATTTTCTGCACTCTTTTCTCCGTATCTCCTAATCGGCTGAACCTGCCTTTGCCAAAAACTAATCAGCACATCTCCCTATCAATAGGAATCGAATGTTTTTTGAACCATTCAAATCGGTTGATCCGTGCGCCCGAAAACGTGGATGAAAAATTGTGTCCATACATACATACACACTCACACACACATCCTTTTTTTCTGAGGTATGCCAGAATGTTCAGAAACCTTCAAAACGTCGAGAAATGTAAAAAGTTTCAATTTCGGTTTTCGGCCCATTACTATAACTTGCCCTAGGGGAAGTTAAAAATATCATTTTACTATGAAATTGTGAACAATACCCATGCAACAACTAATATACAACCCTTTTGCCAGATGAAGATGAAGTTTTATCAGATAGAGTTCAAAATTTTCTTCTTCATAATTTTTTTTTTTTTTTTGACGACTTTGATGAAATTTTTTATGAAATCCTGATATATCATTACAGGATGTGCCTACAAATAATGATTTAATTATAAAAATTCATTAAAGTTTAAATTATTGAGTTACCTCAGAGATTCAATTGTATTAGTTTTAGAAGTTGCTAAGTCTGAATTCTTTCTAAGTAAATTATCAGCACAGAATGAGAAGTTGATGCAACTTGCCTCAAAGCAAAATTACACCTACTAATAGTTCTCTTCGTATATTTGTGAAAACTTGTTTATACTATTAAGTAACAGTGTAGATTGTGAATATGCACTATATAATAAAATAATAAAAATTATTTTCAGCAACTAACTTACTATGGTTTGGTGAATACCAAAATACCTATCTTAGGTGTTGAGATGAAATGCTGATCAATAATGGAGAAGATAAAATAAACCGAGAAGGATGTGTTACCTTGTTGTAAAGGAGTACTTTATAAAATGAAGAAGAAACTGTTTGAATATAGTTGTGAAAAAAAAGAAAACTGAGTCAGGAACCAATATTAAAAAAAAATAGTACATTCTGCATGATATCATCAAGAAGAATGCAGATGATAACGATTTACACGAGAGGAGGAAATAGAGGTAATTAAAGGTCAAGGCACACACTCGGAAGTATGAAAGTTTGAGCAGTGAAATGTTAACTAAAAACCAGATAAGGAAAATGGGTATATAAAATGTGTAAGTCGCACACCATAGACTTCGGCTGGTGCAATGATTAGGGGACATCCATTAATCACGTGATCAATTTTTTAGGGATTTTTGGATCCTACCTTTGTGATACGTATTGACATTTAGAATTTAGAAACATCACGTGCATTTTTTGTTAGGTAAAATTCTCCAAATAAATTTTTCTAATTTACGAAAAAACGTTTTTTTTTGAAAATCTAGGTAAAAAATAAATAGACGTGATATCTTACTAGACGCCTGCTTCCCACAAGTGATTGTTTGTGATTTTTTGTCAAACCTCCCCAACCCCTTAAAAGACTCACGTGATTAATGGACACCCCTTTATATAGTTGAATTTGTTAATAAAGCCATTAAAAAAAATCAATAAATACGTCATAATGAGCAGACCAAACCGTGATTATAAATCTGCAGCCTTTAATGACCCATTTTCTATTGTAATAATAAATGCATTATGGAAATATTTACTTCGTAACTAGATTAATCAGATATTATTCATCGTCATCATCAGACAGCTATGAAAAGTTTATTTGTATTAAAATCACATATGCCTTATTATTAGTAGATCAAAACAAACTGTTTGCTGTATACTTTCTCTGCTGGTTTTTTCATCAATAAATTTTATCTTAAAACGAAAACAAATTAAATAAACTAAATGTAGCAAACGTTCAAAATTAAAAAAATACATATATGTTTTGACCAAAATACATGATCCGCAACAGCATAATAAATAAAATCACATTTATAATGATTTCCACAACATTTATCTATTTGTGATCTATTTTAGTCGAGAACGCGGTATATTTAAGTTATGTTTTGAAAAGCTTTGGCCATTTATTTTCTGAGATGAAAGAGAAACAAGAACTACACAAAACTAAATTACTTGTAGAGCACTAAATCCACTGACAGATTTACGACACGACGAATGAGTGAATGACGGTCTATTAATAAAGTCTCGGTGTGGGATGATAGATGGCTTATAACAAATCGAGCTTATTAATAGTGCCGACACTAGCCTTTATTATTCATCAATTCTACTTTGTAATGATGAAATGTATTTATAATGATTTATAAACATATGGTTCAATGTAAACAGTTTGGTATGTGAGATATGTGATAAGTTATTATAAGATGTTTTCATTTGAAAGAAGATATGATATTGATAAAGTAATCAACTTTTTAAAACATCAACACGTTCTTTTTTATGTTCTGCTAGAAAATTGGTACACACACTTAGCATGTCTGAAATGCGTTACTATCATATTACAAAAAAAAATTGAACAGCGATTAGAACTTAAGGGTTCTATGAACTTTTTGATATGATTTGACCTAACTAACCACGACAGTTTTATAGGTGCAACCCAAACAGTTGTCCTATATCGATGTAATGTTTTTTTTATTATTATAGTTCCTGTAATAGTGATGTTTTTTTTTATTGATGCAGCAATGCCGGGCAAGGGCTATTCTCACTAGTAAATATTTTTCCAAGTGATAACCGATGCCACTATTGCTTGGCTGCTCGAGGCAGCTTTCAAACTTGGGACCTCTGATTCAAATCATACAGCACTGACCACTGGCCCTTTTATTGCAAAGGATTTTTACAAATGATTCTTGTATTCACATTTATATTACACTGGCAGTATTTGGCATAAAAAACAAAACTTGATAATAAAACATTAGATATTCATTCTCAAATATTTCGAAAAAATAACTACTTTAGTATACTAAATAAAACAAAATAAAAATAAAATATATTTTATTACAAAAGGTCTTCTAGAACCTTTTGTGATATAATATATTTTATTTCTATTTTATTTTTAAGTTAATTTTAGATTATAGATGAAAATAATGATTAACGCTATTATCAAAATATTAATATAATGAATTATAACTTCATAGGCCCTTCATAGGTATGCTTTTGTTTTTATTTTAATATAATTTTTTATCAAGATTAAAGGGTAATAATTATATTTAAAATTTGTTTCGTTTGTTAATAATTTTATTTAAACATAAAAATAATTTTAACATAATATAATTTATGGTACTATCTGTATTTTTAATTTTTAGCTATGTAATAAAATATGTAATTTAAGCTACCGTTATTAATAATTATTTTAGTATAAATAAAGTTGATTGATAATCAAATTTACCTAAAAAACTTTCACATTTCGTTTCCGATGGTTTTGAATTTTTTATTCTTATAATATAAGACTAAACTAGTGGTCATGGCAGGTCTAGCCGTTCCGAAGATACGGGGAAAAAGTGCCAAATACGGTAACTCAGTTTTTAAGAGAACGGAGCGTCCGATTTTATTACTTCAAAAATCATTTTACTTGTATTGACAAGATGAAGAATTGATCAAATTTTCATAAAGGCAAGTCTAGCGGTTTCGGAGATCTAATGAAAAAAGTAAAAAAAAATGCCATTTGGCGGTCAAAAATGATTATTGGACATATGCACATCAAATTATCAGATATTTTATAGAGATTTTAACAATAAGTACAAAATTTTGTTTGAATTCCTATGCGCTCCGTAGCAAAGTTTATTCGTTAGACGGCGACGCGGCGCTTACGCGCTTTGACATTTTGTGTCTATGCAGTTAAAGCAATACGATTGCTTTGAAAAAAACATCAGAATTTCCAAAATATGTCTAAAATGTTAATCGTTTTTGAAAAAATAATAATATTTGGTACGGGAAGTTTCAGCAATAGTTCATTAGTACGTTCGTAGCCCTGTCTGCACGTAAGATACAAGGAAATATGCAAGCTCTATTACAACACATACCGCAAACAGCCCCCCACCGTATAAAAGCACATTTTGCAAAATGATGTATCCTTACACATGACTTTATATACGTTCCTGTTATGACATTTGTCATACCCATATCGTTGCCAGAGAGCGAGGGAGTCGTGTTCATTACGAGCAAAACGGCCGTCTCTCGACGGGGTGGCGGGCAGGAATAAAAGCTTCTGTCAGCGAACATTTACGTGTCACATATATATGAACCGAGGAGGAGGTAGCAGTAGCTTTTGTACGGAGCGAACGCGGTATGTGTGCTATTTGTCGCTATGACGTCTTATTTATCCGCACTTCATTATTCATTGTTCTGCAGGTCTCTAGGCAAGAGTACATATACTTCACTGACTGTACATTACTATTATATTGTTCTATGAAATAGTTAGAGAAAGGGCTGGAATGGTTTTTATTGTAACAATTTATTTTTGTGAATCAAAACTGAAACTGCTAATAATAAAAATTAAAACTAGTTGGTTTGGTATTTTGCCTTGAGGCAAGTTACATGAACTTCCCGATATGTTTAAATAATCAACTTAATCAATAAAAAATGAATTAATTTATGAGTCATTAAAAGTATTCCGAGTGGATTTATTACACATAATTGAAAACGACTGAACACTTTGACTTGGAGTATTTTCTAAAAGCAAATTTTCAAAAATCAATAATTTTCATAATTGAGCCAGTTTTTTGTAGGACTTTAATTGTTTAGTATGTTCATTAAAACTAAGTATTCTATCGTTATACCAAGTAAATTGTCTAATTTTAATTTTAACAAATGTCAAAAGAACTACTCATTTTCTCAAACTTTGATAAATTTTTAAAATTAAACTACTTGTCGTAAGGCCGTAATATTTCAGTAAGTTCTATAAGACCATGATATATACCGCCAAAAAAAGTTCCATGAAAATCGGCTTAATTTATTATTTCAACAGTTAATTACTAATCAATATCATTCCCAACTTATATCTTTCGAACAGTTTTTGATTTTGTAAAATCGATTCCGTGGTATGAGCTTAACTGTAGGCGAAAAGCTTAACACTTCTTTCCAAATTACAAAGAAACGGCTCGGCCGATCGTCGCACAAATCTGAAAAACGATAATTCTCATCGAGACACATCAAATGGTTTTTAAATTTCTGAAATCGGCTCAGGCGTTTTTGAGCAAACGTCTATGAAAGTTCTAATTTTGACAAATGCCAAAAAGACCATACTAACTTTTGCAAACTTTGACGGATTTTTGAAGCTAAACGAGTTGTCGTAGGGCCGTAATATTTTAGTATGATCTAGAAGACTATGGTGTCTACCGTCAAAAAATAATAATAAAAATCGACGAAAACAAAATTTTTAACACCTTATTACAAGAAAACGGCCCGGCCGATCTCTACCAAAAACTAATCAGCACGATTCCCAACCATTGTCTTTCGAACGGTTTTTGAATTTTCAAAATCGATTTAGAATTGCGGGCTATAACGTAGACGTAAATTTTTTCACTTTTATAGCATTAAATTAGCATTTCTGAGAAAGAAATTTACCAAGAAAAAACTAATAATTTTCTTTAAAATTTTTGCAAGAAATATACATTATGATCATATATAATAATTTACACATGACTAAATTTGCAGCACCAAATCTGTTCAAAAATAATTTTTAAAAATTTTAGTGTTATTTATGAGGATTGCAGAACAATTTAACGTATTATATCATTCGAACTGAAGTACAAATAAATTACAATATAACAAACAAAATTAATATAAAATTGGAAACTTTTGCTCAAATTAGTATTTAATCGCTCACCTTTATTTGTTTTCGTGTTTATGACAGACAAGAAAGATACGAAATGGTAAAAACAGATAAGATTCTCTAAAAACGCTTAAAAAATTAAGTACATTGATAACAAATAGATTTATCTGTAATAACTATCGAGTAAAGCAATAAATTATTTGATTTATAACACATTTAACATATTGTGAAAAACAGTTATATTATCAAGACTAATTACTATTCGTGAAAATGCACAATGCATATGTTGTTTTTGTTAACAAAGTGCTATATGGAATTGTATGGAGAAGAGAATCGATATATACTTGCACACAAAGTCAATTCTTTTCCCAGTTTTGACAGTAATGATCTTTGTGAACACCATTCATCATAACTAATGCAATGTTTCAACTACCCAAGCCAACTCCAAGTCTTCAGGGATAGAAAACATTTTGAAAGAAGTCAGATCAAAAGAGAGAAATTGTTATTAAAAATAATTTAAAATTCACACATTGGAAGTACTATTTTGTAGAATTTAAAGTATAACAATACTTATTGTTTTTTTTTAAGTATTTATAGATAGATGAACAACGTTAACAGTATTTTTTTAATGAATTTTTGATTATTTTTAAATTATACAATTTATAATTTTATTGTAGCTCAGAAAAATTCTTTCTTACCAAAGACCAACCCTTTTGATTTATTTATTTAGATTCTAAATAATTAAGAAATTTCGAAATGTTAGATAATATTGATTTGACATGAAATTACACACACATTATATATATATATATATATATATATATATATATATATATCATTTTTCCTATACGTAAATTGCAACGACATTTGTTTGTACTGAATTAAAATTTAATGTTGGAATTTGGTTTTTTGGCATTCTAATATTAGAAATGTAAGTATATGGTAATTTAATATATATGTATAATTTCTAAAGTATTTTTATTTATTTATATATTGTTTAGAACTGTGCAAAGCTATGAGTTTGTTGGTAGAAATCGTATTTATTATTACATTAAGATAAATTGGAATGGTTCTAGTGATAATCGGAATAAATTTTGATGAAAATATTGCATGCCAATATGAATGAACTAAATAATAATTCACAATAAAATTCTTTATAAATCATAGGTATGTTTCTATTGCTTGAACAATTAAAATATCTCAATTAGGTTGCTTTCTAACAAAAATATATCAAAATTACAATAGTTCAAACACTAGGTTGCTTTAAAATGACCTTTAAAAAATAGTTACAAAAATTAATAATCGTAACAACAGATTATAGGAATAATCTATATAAATAATTGTTAGCGGTGATAAAAAAAATTTGTGTTCTGATGTAATATTATTAATAGTAATACATACATATTAATTCGCAATCGTGCGTTTCGTTGATAAAAATGTATCGAAAATAGAGTAAGACCATTGGTGTGCCCTCTAATTGTCATTTAAAAAAACAAAAGCAAGAGATTATGGATAAAAATGATGACGGGGCTCGTGGAAGCACCAATCTTACGTATTTCATCAAGAACATTTGTGTAATAATTGGACTTTCAACGAATAGTAAATATATTCGGCAGTTTATCAAATACACCCCGCTTAACGCTGTTTTGGTTTCGCGCTGTATTATTTCAATCCAACGATTCCAACATTTGTTGACAATATTGTAATCAGGTATGTGAAATATGTATATTAATTAGTAATGATTGCATTGTTTTTTTTGATAAAGATGTATTGAAAATAAAATAAGACAATCATTGGTGAGCCATCTAATAGTCATAATAAAACAAAAACAAGAGATTATATACTAAAAAATTTGATTGCTGATGGAAAAAGTAGTGCTTTTTGATAATTTTTCATTATCCAAAAACTATTGTATATACAGAATATTTCTAGATTAGGATAGTATTACCAAAAGCAGTTTCCTATATATTGCAGTTAAATAGGTACGATAATTCCATATGGAAACCAATAAGAAACAAAAGTAAACCCCTACAACAAAACCCTCCTCTGAAAATAACCAACCAAAACGGATTCATTTGGGCAAAAAGCAACGAAGAAAAAGCGGAGGCATTTGCTGATCATCTAAGTAGCATTTTTAGCGCTCGAAATATTTCCCAGAATAATTTAATTAACAATTTCGTAAAACAACCCATACATTCTACACCGTTAGGACATTTTTCACCAAATGATGTCTTATGTGAAATAAAAAGGATAAAAAATAGATCTTCGCCAGGTATGGATAAAATTACTCCAAAGATGTTAAAAGAATTGCCTACAAAAGGTATCTTATATATAACAAATATTTTCAACGCCATACTTCAATACAATTATTGGCCCACAGCGTGGAAGACTGCAGAAATTATTATGATCGCTAAACCAAACAAAAACCATCACACTGCTAGTTCATACCGTCCTATCAGTCTTTTATCAATATTATCGAAAATTTTAGAGAGACTTTTGTTGCAGAGATTGTCAGAAGATCATCCGAATGATAGTTGGATTCCTCACCATCAGTTTGGCTTCAGAAAAAATCACTCTACAATTCAACAATGCAACAGAACGGTGTCTCGTATTCTTGAAGCCATGAATAGAAAGGAACACAGTGTAGCCGTATTCTTAGATGTCAGTCAGGCTTTCGATAAGGTTTGACACTCAGGACTCCTATATAAAATCAAAACAACTTTTCCAAACTACTTCAATATCTTAAGCTCATATTTGCTTAATAGAAAATTTAGAATCAAAATTAAAGATGTGACTTCGAGCATCAGAAATATAGAATGCGGGGTACCACAGGGCAGTGTGCTAAGCCCTGTACTTTATCTTCTTTTCACAAACGATATGCCCACAGATGATCTTCTAACCATATGCACTTACGCCGATGACATAGCAATTATTTCATGCAATTCCGATATCAGAACAGCAACTTGTCAGTTACAAAATTATTTATCTAGTCTCGAAAAATGGTTTTTAGATTGGAATATCAAAATCAATATCGAAAAATCTCAGCACATAATTGTTTCTCTAAAACATCACAACAGTCCACCTATCATCATGAACAATTCAATAATTCCACTATGCAATTCTGTTAAATATTTAGGCATGCACATTGATTCTAAATTGACATGGAGAACGCACATTGAATATAAAAAGAAACAAATCCAACTGAAAATAAAAGATTTTTACTGGCTTTTTGGGAGGAAATCTGAAATCTCTCTCGATAACAAGGTACTTTTGTATAAAACTATCATAGTGCCCATTTGGACTTATGGAATCGAACTATGGGGTTGCTCTTGCAAATCTAACATAAACATCATTCAAAGGTGCCAGAATAAAATTCTGCGTATCCTTACTAATGCGCCTTGGTATATTTCGAATTTTTGCCTACATAAGGATTTGAAAATCTCAACAGTCAACGAAATGATCAAGATTAGAAGTTCATCTTTTAACAACAAATTAATCCAGCATACAAATCCTACAATTCAAGCGATTCAGAGACCGATAAGAAGATTGAGCAAGAAATGGCCTTCCGATCTACCAAACACCTAGCCCAATGTCTGCACGTGTCCTGACGTAGTACGCGGCATACATCATCACGTCATCGTTCATTTATGTTATTATTTTTGTATTACTGTTTTAATTTAATTTTTATTTCAACTTTTTTCATTTTATATTCAATGTATTGCATTTTTTGTTTTTTTGTATTTTTTTTTGCTCATATCAATTTTGTAAATAAGACATTAAAGTCTTGATTAACAAAAATAAATTGTAACAAAAAAAAAAAAAAAAAAAAAAAAAAAAAAGCAGTTTCCATTCATGTTATGTGAACAGTATTCAAAATTACATTTTCTATTTATGTTTCCAAATAAAAAACTGTTGCTAATATGTTGTTCAAACAAACAGGCCAAACAGGCGGAATACCGGACCATTAGCACATAGCGAAACGTCTGACTTCCATAATGATTGATATACGACTCTTATGCGTACACAATGATCGATTATGTTCGCCTTAACACATCGATAGAGTTGCACATATACCAAACTACAGATTCTAATCAAACAGCTATATGATAAAATATTATTCGATTCATGCGCACCACCATGACTTGAGTACTTAGTCATCTGTTGGTAATTTATCATTTCTGAAGAAAAATGGATGTGTGGCATTTTGAAAATCTCGAACACATCAAACCTATCAATAGGAGCCGGACGAACATTAATTTGAAATTTTCTACAAAAAGTAATCATCATGTAGTTGATATATTGTAGAAATATTGATTCATCATTGGAAAAGCTATTTTGAAACAATGGTGATTGATGTGTGTTGCTTGTTGGAGGCAAAATAGGCGGTTTATGCAAATTAGATATCTTTTAAATTTAAAAACACCTTTTATATATCGTAATTATATACAAATATTTAAATTTAAGTGGTATTTAATGGCGTCATGAACTTATGGAATGCAAGGGTTTTGGTATTGATTTGGAACAATTATATTTAGTGCTAAACTGCTAAACGCACCAACTAGGTGCACGTACCAACTTGGCTTAAAGTGAGTTGCAAATACTTTTAAATATAATAGACAATATCATGGATTGAGATTTAGTAACGTTTAGAATTATAATGATATAAATTTGAAATTTTGACACAACCCATTATCCCAAATTTTAATATCTTTTCATGACTGTGCAAATTTTTATAAATCTTTAATATTTCAGGATCACTCGTTAAGACCATAAATTCTATTACTGTGCAAAGCTTCAATAATTACGAAAAAACGGTTCAGACTTTACCAAAAACTAATTTCGTGCATGATAATTAATACAATTACAGATATAATAAAATTGATTGACTAGTAGATTATAAGAATAATATGTCCGAGTAGAAATTAGGTAACAGGCGGTATATGGTATCGTAAATAATAATAGTTGGATTTTTGGCTTATAACAGTATAAATGGAAATAAATATATGTGGGCTATATTAATAGATATAAGTACATAGATACACAATTTGTAGTTGTACATACTTTCAACAAACATTCTAAAAAATTATAGGCCATCGACAAGTGTTTAATTATAAAAATTTAATAAAATTGGGAACATTAGAAAATACTTACAGTGTATGTATTAAGCACGTGTTCGTTTTTGTTCAAAAATATATAATATTTAAATTATAAGTCAAAAGCAAATATCATGTTTGGTAAGTTTTGCACAATATGGAGTAAGTTGCAGTAGTTTTTCACTTTATAATTTCCTAGAGTTATTCTGTCTACTTATAAATCATTCGCAAATTATTATTGATTCGATTTTTTGCACATGTAAAACGCCATTATCATGCATTATCACATAATATTGCATTACCATGTGGTCTACTCACTAAATTCTACTATCATTATTAGGTAGAAGGGACTCGTTCTATATAATTTGTGTTACTTGACAAACACGTGCCTAATACATACACTGTAAATATTTCAAAATGTTCCCAATTTTAATATATTTTAATATATAAAGCACTTGTCGTAGGCCTATAATATTTTAGAATGTTTGTTGAAATTATATATTATATCAATATGCAAAGTTTCTTTGGCATAGTCAAATAAAAATTTTAGCAATTAATTACAAAGAAACAGTCCGACCAATTTTTACCAAAAACTAATCAGCACAATTTTCAATGGATATCTTTTTTCACATCAGTTTTTTGAATTTTTAAAATGATTTCAGGGTTTTTGGCAAAACCGTGGATACAAATTGCACTTAATAAACATAAATAAACAAAGACCGTGTGATCAATCGCAATACTGAACCTGGAACCGCCAGGGCGAAGCTTTTACCACCTACAATGAGTTACAAATAATCCCAGTTTGGTTGTTATTTTAAATTAGAATAATTTTATTGAAGCACTCTCAAAGCATCTTAATCTCTTAAACTTACGGTTCAAAAGTGTTGCAATTTATATTCTCTGCCAAATGCAAAAGTCGCGCTTTCGTTTCAGAAAATCAACTTTGTCTCAAGTAATCTCCATATAGAGTTCCTTACATATGCGCTTTTCCCAAGTGACTTGGAAGCGATGTCTTTGGTGTTCGACGCGCTTATTACAGAACTACAAAGTGCATGTGATGTATTTACATTATTTGTTTCTTCGTTGAAAGCGTTCATCTATCACCATGTTTCTGTTGATATATGTTGCGAGGGTTGGAACCAATAAAAACATGGCAGACACAACCGAAATGACGACGTCTTTTGATAATTAAGAATTCTTTACGACCGCAGCAGTTGCTTAAAGATTTACGGTACACTAATTGTAAAGGAAAATAACGCAGCATTAACTTTAGTGAGTCGCAAGAACTTACACTCGTAAATAAACCAAGTCGAAAGCTGTTTCGATAAGTGATGCTTAAGTAATTTGAAAACTAGAAAAATATGTATTTTCTTCATTTCACTCGACACGTTACATTTTTTAGTTTGTTTGGGGTTTTCGAATTTTAAAACGATTGAGCACTTGAGATTATTGTTGTTCCTTTGCTTTGACATTTTCAAGCGTTAATGAGAACTTTTGGCTCGTATTTTTTGCTTATGAGAATAATTGAATTTTTTGCTTGAATTTTAGGTCATTAATTAAAAAGTTAACCACAACTTTAAAACTCAAGTGCTTGAAGATCGTGAATGACACAGTGTTTTAAATATGCATGGCAAATCTGTAGTGTTTCATAATATTTAAAAAGACAAAAATGCACAAATTAGCAAAGCCACGTCTAATAACACTAGTTCATTAATGATATATTCAATTTCTTAACCATGATAATTGTTATCTCTATAACTAGTGGTGTATGGCATCGTTCCTTAAGGCAAATTGCTGGAACTTCCTGTACCGTAATGAAATATTCGAGAAATTTTAAACGTTTTCAAACATATTATTACAAATACTGTAACTTTCATCATTTTTCCCATCTTGTTATATCTGAGAAAATCAAATGTAAATCATAAATCAATTTATCTCCACAACATTAACAATCGTCATTTCATTTCGAATTCAATTTCAAAAAAAAAGTTGCCTAATTTACACAAAAATGCATTTGCAAACCATTCTGTGCGACATTTTCACTTATACTGTGCTTAGCTTTGCGGTATTTTTCCATTGTTTTCATAAAATTGGAAAAGTGCTCCAGTCTAAACGCACTTGGGTAAACATTTGCACGAGAGTGGCGCTTATACTGTGCTTACCCAGGGTAATTTTTTGAAGTTTTAATAAAAAATTACAAAAATATTCTTTGAAAAAAAAATTAGAAACAAATTTTTTTTTCCAAAAGCAATTATTTTGTTGAAACAAGCAGAAAGTTCTTTGAATCATTTAAATCGAACGCTTAGTTCTCTCAAAAACTGCCATTTTTTTAACATTTATCTCTGTATTTCCGAAACCGCTGGGCCTACCTTTGCCAAAAACTAATAACCACTTTTCCCCTTCATTACAAACTGAATGTTTTTTGGATCAAACAAATCGGATAATCCGTTCTCTCAAAAATCCGATTTCTATTTTCTGCACTATTTGGTCCATATCTCCGTAACGGTTGGATCTGCCTTTGCCAAAAACTAATCAGCACATCTCCCTATTAATAGGAGTCGAATGTTTTTTAAACCATTCAAATCGGTTGATCCGTGCGCCCGAAAACGTAGACGAGAAAATGCTGACATACAAAACTCACACACACACAAACACACATCCATTTTTTCTGAGGCATGCCAAAATGTTCAGAAACCTTCAAAACGTCGAGAAATGCAAAAATTTTCATTTTCTATTTTCGGCCCATTAATATAACTACCCTACGGGAAGTTAAAAATGTATATTTTATTTATTTTTACAACAAAATATATGTACATAGTGTATTTTTTTAGTTGATTTGGGGTTTTGAATTTTAAAACGATTGTAGGTTCTTGAAATTATCACTGTTTTATTTTTGCTTTGACATTTACAAGAGTACTGTGGGCCTATTTTTTGCTAATGTCCTGTGAAATTTTAAGTCATTATTTAAAACGTCAACCACAACTTTAGATCTCAAGTGCTTGATGATTTGCATAACAAATGAGTATTTTAAATGTACATAGCCAATCTGAATCCTGTTTTATAATTTTCAAAAGAAAATGTGTAAAATCAGCAGAACTACATCTGCCAGCAAAGTATATAAGTACTTGATAATTTTGATAATAATAAAAAGTTGATAAGTTAATAAAAGAATTAATTAATTTACATAGTTTTTGTTGGTTAGTTTAATTTTTATGAGAGCAATTTTAAACCTACATCAGCATTAGATATTATTTTTGATATTTTGAAAACATACAAGGTTTTGATAACGAACTTCATAGATCCACGAATTTTGACATCAATGAAGACTTGATTCAACAGCATATTCTGCCGTAAAATAGACCAAAGTTATGGCAAGGCTATGTTACATAGCATTTTCATATAAAATGGTTCTAAAAACTGTTAATGTTACGTGGTTGCTGTGCAGTCGTTAGAGAATCTAACCTAAAAAACGCACAAACGTCAAATGTACATAATCTTATCATAACTGCATCTTTGCGATGTGCCATAATAAAATATGACTGAAGTTACATTTTATGTGGAAAATGCCTGATCGTACAGCAAACGCATAGCATTTTGACAGTTTTTAGTACCATTTTATGTGAGAAACTAGTATTAATACTAGTACTAATACTTTAATAATAGTATTTCCATAACATTCTTTTCTATTTAACGGCAGAACTAAGAGGCTGACCTTAGTTGATGAATGACCGTTCCATATATATTAGCATATATTGAATTTGTTAAACGTGTTAATTATCTATAGATTAAAATCTCATGTTCATTAATCAGAATGTAAATACCTATTGATATTTAAATGTAAATACTAAAATAGAAGAAAATTGCTCATCTGTTGCCACCGAAGACATTGCAATCAGAAATCTCGGTTTTCAATAAATGTAAACCCGTGTTATCCATATTATTTTTTGTGTCATAACAACGTTACTCTTTGATATTTTTAGCTTACTCATATTTACAATAAAAATGAGTTGTGCACGTTAAAAATGTTAAGAACACCGCCTGCATAAACATTTCCTATAAATGAATTTTCAAATGTCTTCTTTCATTCGTTCCGGACACTAAAGCGTTATTTGTTATGAATGTAAATAGCAATAAAAAGTGAAAGCTGCTTTGTGTAATTAGCAATAAGAGTGCGTTCAACACGTGTAAAACAAATGTCAAGAAGTAAACAAGCAAATAATGATGTACATAAATACATACGGTCAACAAAAAATGTCAGGAGGCCGAAAATATCCGCGGCTGAAATATGATAATGGTCTACAGAGAGGTTTTGTTAAACATGCAATTTGCTGCGATACTACAGGCAATTTAACAACGCGTTTAACACAAAACAAACGACGTGGCTGCGTTGAGTAGTACATATTCTCTCAGTTTTAACATGAATTATAGTTACTGCACCTCCAACTTACAGCAATGAAGTGCCACGTTTGCCATTAGAGGTGAGAAAATTTAATGAATTGTCGATGTAGTCATTAATTAATATTTTTTGCTCGATCAGCAAACAGAGACAAAACTATGCATGTCCCATCATGTCCTAAGAGCCATAATTGTCAAAAATTTTAGCCTAATGTACATTGTATAGATTGCTATGATAAATAAACAAAAAAAATAATGTTCTAAGAGCTGTTGCGACGTGAGTCGTTAACCTAGTCCTCATTCGAATGCAACTCGGTGATTGAACAGTCTTTATTAAATGACATTATTTATTAGATTGTTTTAATAGAGAGATATTTGTTGCAGCAATACCCTTGCAATACTATTTTCTGTTATCATATTTTAGAACTTTTGATCTAAAGGGGGGGGGCTGCTTTAGAAGCTTAAAAAATCTTTTTTTTTCAAAAATGTCTTCAAAAACTAGCCAAAAATATATTCTTAAAATTTCAGAAACAAATTCAAATTATTTTTGAAGTTACAGACGAAATTGTGAACAAGCGTTAAGGATGTTTTTCATTTTTTCGATTCTTTCTAATTGGCGAGAAATATAGAGAAAAAACTGAACGTTAAACAAATTAAAGCGAAATTTTTCATAAAAAAACAAGATTTTTTTCAGTAGCTAAAAATGGATAAATTTCTTACTTTTTCTGGATTTTTTAGGTTTAACTAGAATCTTAACTAAAAAAATATAAATTTGTTTTGTTTTTTTTTCCAGATGGAAAGTGTGACCTGCATTTTACCCTGAAATGCTTGCACCCGGCATATTATGACATATATTTTAATGGAAAAAATTGAGAAGAATGTTGAAATATATAACAATAAAAACTGAATGTTTCGTATTATTTATATTATTTTCTTCCCCAAAAATTCCTGAAAAAGCGATTTTTGAAGCCTCTAAAGCAAGTTTTCCATCTAATTATAAGTAAAAATTTTATATCACTACTAGTTGATATCAATTCGAACGAAGTGGGTATTGCAACAGAAATCAGTAGTTTAGACTAGGTTCTAAACCACGAAAACAACTTTGCATATAAAATTAAACTCACTAACAAGAATTACTTCCATTGACTCTACCTTACTCTATTATGGCAGTATTTTCGATACCATATGTTTAGATACCAACATTATAAAATTTTATTGCTAAGATTTCACTATCTTTTGAGTGTATTATTATATTTATTATTATATTTGAGTGTATTACTATAACTTTGATTAGCCATCAATCAATCAAGTCGAATATTGGACATGTATGTTCATAATTGTACTAAATCACTGGTAAAATTTGGTCTAAATTTTTTAATAACCAAAATGCAGCTAAAATTTTAAATATTATAATATGAAAAACTGAACATGAATGTTACAAGATTGACTGATTCTGAATTGTTTCAGATTAATTTCAGTAATAGACATTGGAGTTGCCCATAGAGTTGGAGTACCAATTAGAATAGAACTAATATATATCTAGTAATTAATTAACTGTATCATGAGTTTATAATAAATATAAAGGCATAGATGTTTTTGCCAAAATCAACGTACAATTATATAAAATACTGTTTTAGGTACAATAAGTACCTATAAAAAATTACTATGGAAAAAAATTATCATGCTGACATCGTTACTTATGGATTGATGTTGATCACAAAACTTTTTGGTGAATAAATTATAAAATATATATACATAATGAATTATGAAAAAATAACAAATTTATAGTGTTCATTAATAATATGTGTGGTGAAAGTTTTCCATCTTATTCGATAATATTGTGCATCTCTAAATACGAGTCGCGGACGCTTTAGGATATTTTAAACAACTCGACAAGCGTTTGTGTGTCTTTTTAAAGTTATTTGTTCGACGTAGCACAAATACACAAATGTCTGAGAGAAGACTGAACGCTATTTATTTTGGACTGAGTTTCGCTTTTTGAGAAATACTGCAAAGAAAACCTTTGTGTGTGGCAGTGGATACGCTTGTTTGCATATAAAATATATTTAAATTTGTGTGAAATGTTTATTCTTCATATGCATGTTCTATTTTAAACGTCAATAAGTTATTGAAAGCAATGAATTTTCGTTGTAAAGTCTGAGGGAATGGCCATAAAATTTCTTTCTATAAACTCCAATAAACTAGACACAATATCAACGATTTTTATAGCTTTCAGGAATAACAATTATCTAGAAAACTGATAATCAAGTAATTTGTATATTTTAATCTTTAAGTATTCAAATTCCTAAATCATTTGCAAAACGTAATGACTAAAAAATTCTTTAGAATGTCTAAATTTAACTAAAGTAATCTATGAGCATATATTAAATTATCATTAACAATCAATAATAGTCAAAAGTAAATATTAAATCAGTAGCAAAGTAAATGTAATAAGAAAGCTAAGGTAAAAAAATGATTTGTCTAATATGCTGCAAAGTTCGTGAAAATGGTTTGAAGTATTTTTAAAGATATTTTTGGATAAAATCTGCATTAGAATCTTCTAGAATCCCTTATTGCCAAACATCATATGTACAAAAATTGACGAATAAATTTATTAGGGAATTAGATTATATAGAAAGTAGTGAAACTGGTCAAAGTGGTTTTGTTCTATATTTAATCAAATTTGCTTCAGTACATAGCCTTTTGCAATCTCATTGTATTCCTAAAATCATATTATGGACAAAAAAATCGACGAACAAAATTAATAATATGGTAATATATAATTTTTTTAGCAAATTAGATTATATAGAAAATTCGTGAAAATGATCATAGGGTTTTTGTTCTGTATTTAATCAAATTTGTTTTAATACAGAGTTTTCTACAGTCGCATTTATTAGTAAAGATGATATGGACGAAATTTTAGAATATTAGCAATTTTTGTAAGTAGTGAAAATGATCAAAGTGGTTTTGTTCTATATTTAATCAAATTTGCTTCAGTACATAGCTTTTTGCAATCACATTGTATTCCTAAAGATCATATTATGGACAAAAAAATCCACGAACAAAATCAATAATATGGTAATATATAATTTTTTTATCAAATTAATATATATATATATATATATATATATATATATATTAGCAAATTAGATTATATAGAAAATTCGTGGAAATGATCAAAGGGTCTTTGTTCTATATTTAATCAAATTTGTTTTAATACAAAGTTTTCTGCAGTCGCATTTATTAGTAAAGATCATATGTACGAAATTTTAGAATATTAGCAATTTTTTGAGGTCAAATCTATGTGGCATTCTACGTGAAGATTTCTGTACATTTTATAAATTGTGATAAAAGTTTGAAAATATGACATTTATTCCTAGATACAAAATACGATGTACCATTGGCATGAATTCATGGTTAATGTTCATTAAGGCTATTAATCTCATGAAATATAAAAATCTTCCCAACATTGTTTTATTACATCTTGGCTAATAGACCAAGAAGATCCATTTGTCACACATAACTCGTAGCCCAGTTGTATTTATCCCTGTCAGTTTCCGAAATAACAAAGTTCCACTTTCAAATTAGCAGCTCAAATATTTTTCTTGTTTATTATCATGCGACGTGTTCTTGTCAAGAATGACATCTCGTAATGTTGCCAAAGCGTGATAATATACAAATTGCAAGAAAACAAATGTGTTTCTCAATAAATCTACAAGTTTTTGGACGAATATCTAAGTTCAAGCGATTAAAATCGTTGCTGTCGGGTTGATTTATTAAGCAATGTCTATGTAAATGATACTGTCACGAGCGGATTTATTTGCAACTATTTGAATCAGGTCCGCATTGAAGCATAGCATTACTTGTTCGATCTATAAATATTTATAATTTATAGCCACATATACATATATATATACATATATATATATATATATATATATATATATATATATATGCAAATATTTTGATGCTATATATCAATACTGTAGAACTGCAGAATAATTCATAAATGGTCAAGTAATAAGGTAATGATATTATGGCCAAAAGAGGCTTGATATTTAAGAAGGGCTTTCAGTAGATTAGTGGTTAGAGCTATGTTATTTCAAACAAAAGTTCCAGGTTTAATATTCGCCTTGGACATCCTGACGTCAAGCAGTAGTGATAACGGTTATCACTTGGAGATATAGATTGCTATATGTTTGAAATTGGAAATAATCCTCTCCTGAATTGCTGCATCAATTTGCAGATTATTTCTAAAATTGCAATAATTAATTCATTGCATGGAGAGAGAAAAACCATTTAAATTGCCATTTATAAAGGCACGTTATTTAAGACAGCACAACAATCATAAGACTCGCTAAGGGGCCGTCTATTAATCACGTGAGCGAGTTTTTAAGGATTTTTGGAAGGATTAAAATCATGCTGTAAAGTTGATGATGCATCTGCAGTTCACGTTTTGAATAATTTTCAGTAAGCATTTTTAATAAAATGACTTAATATCAATTCACTTAGGTTTTAAGGAGTTTTAATTTTTTAATTTATACTAAATATTTGAAACAACAGATTCCTAGATTTAGCCTAGATTTAGTTTTTTTTATTCTGCTGGTCAACAGCTGTTCTTAAGATATGGTAAATTCCTTCTTTAACAAAATAAATTTACATTTTAATAAAAACCGAGATTGGCACAGTTAGTCGACTTTTTTATTAGAGTAATAGTGTAATGACACAAAAGAGTATGTGAACCAAATTTGCTTAAATTTAGATTAGGTTTGTCATGATTTTATATACATATATAAAAAAGTGGAGAAAAGAATCGATGCCTAATAAAATCATCGTCGAATCAAAACGTATTGAATTTTAATTAAATCTACTTAGTTAACAAACCAAAATTATTAGAAATATTAATACAAGCGTTTCGAATCACAATCGTAAATTAAAAGGAAGAAAATTTTTGGAAAAGCTCTCCAGTATGGTAATCTAAGGATAAGCCTCAGAATAAGCATCAATATTGGAGTATTGGTAATAAGAGTAGACCATCTCATAAATTGAGATAATTTGAGATAAATTGAGGATAAGATGAGTTTTCCACTAAATAATGATGCCAAACTGGAATAAACATTATTTATATCTGATGTTAAAAGTTATATGGCAGTATAAAATTTTCTCTGGCTCTAAAATTGTTTCACGTTTTAAGAAAGCCCAAGGTGGAGTATGGGGCTTGTAGTTCATTTACGTAATGAAAAAAGTCAAGCAATTGTAGTCAACTAATTAATTTGTATAGTTAATATAATATTTTAAGCGGTTAATATAATATTTTCAAGCTTCAAAGAGCTAATTTTTTGACATGGCTTAATGGTGTTCAGGTATATTTGGGATGGTTCACTTTGGTCACCAACTTCTCATTTATTATATCACCGAATAATTTTCTATTTCTTTAACAATTTACACTACATAGTTTAAAAGCAAAACAGAATAAAGTTAATATTAGAACTCCAAAACTATGTACTGAAGAACTTCGTAGGGTCGTTTACAATGCAGTTGTATTCAGAAGAGTTATTAATTAGTGTCTTCTCTATTAAAAATACTCTATTGTTTCGTCCCATTCCCATTACGAGTAACATAATATCCTGACTAACGCGTCCTTTGTGGCATGTCATTAGCATAAATAATCCAATTAGTATATTTGTATAATAAAGACCATATTTCCTGTTCTTTCGAGAACAGTAACAAATTGCCTACGAGCGCATTCATCGCAGGTCGTGTGTCAGTAAAGCACGTTCCTGGGCGTGTCAATGTGTCAGATGTCAAATGACATGTCATTTTTCACGTTCTTTCATGTGTTCACGTCAATAGCACGGACTCGGACGGCTGCGGCGGCCCCATCAAAACTATGTGCAACCTTTGCGCAAACTTGGGTGATTGACGCAATATTGTGGAAAATGACGCAGGAAATTTCAAATTGCCAAATGGATATATATATATATATATATATATATATATATATACATATATTACTTCAATCGCGTATGAACCTTATGTGCAAACTTCCTGTATATAAAATTACCCAAGATCTATTACAATACGTTAAATGACTTAAATCTAATTATTACCTATCTAATCATACCGTACGATACCTAAGACCAGTTCCTACATTTATATATAAATCTATTATCGTTTCATCATTATTTGCTATTAACCTATTATATATTACATACACCCTACATATCTTTTTACCCCTTACAAACCTTACATTCTACCCTTTACACGCTATATTTTACGCTTATCTATTATCTATTGTCTCTACCTTATACTATATTTGTTTATTCTTATCTATTACTCTACCATATACTCTATGTCTATCGCCCACACCGGGAATTGAACCCGGGACCACCGCGTGGCAGTCGAGCGCCTTAACCACTACTCTATTGGGTCCCCCACAAATAATATATTAAGGGACGCACTGTTTTTCCGCGGTACCTTTACCTATTAATTAAGTAATTAATACTAAGGTGACGCGACGACACGCGGAAAAAGACGATCAATCATAGTACAACGGTGGTGTAGTGGTTAAGGTCGCTGCCTGCCACGCAGAAGGCTCGGGTTCGATTCTCGGTAGGGTTCGGAAAAATTAGCGTTTAAGAAACATTATAGGTATAAGATAAGAAATAATATTGGGCGTATTAGGTATATAGGGGTGTATGCGTATTAGGCGTATTAGGCGTACTATAGTTAGTTAAAAGGCGTATAATATAGAATTTAAGGTTTAGGCATACGTGCATATGGTATAGGTATCTTATAAGAAATACGTGTTATATGATAATCGTTAGCAGAATTTTGATACGGGTACTGTATAAAATGCATTTTTATCCTTATAACAACTCTTTAAATATTATTTTATTTATGGCAAATAAAAGAAGTATGTGACATATCTCAACATTTAATTTTTGCAGCCACGAGTACAAGTTTTGCAGTTTATTAAATAATTTAAATTCAAAATAGGTATTGTTGAACTAAGGAAACAAAAATAAATTTTGCTTCAAAATACAATTTATATCTTTTATCAATATAAATGTGCAGGTTTGTCCCGGAACTTAACCAACATGTTCGTCTTTATGTCTGTTCGTAACGTTTTTTTTTTTTTTGATAAATTTATGAAATAAACATTATAAGAACCATGTAAATTTTTAATGCTTTTATACATAAATATATAATTTAAAATTTATCATTATATAAATGTATATATAATGGTTGACTCTAGTAAATGTGTGCATTACGAGTATTACCATATTACTAATAAACATTATTCAAAATTGTTATATGATGCATTCATTTTTACTTAAATGTCATTTTGTATAGTAGCAAATAAGTTTTACTTCAATCACGTGTGAACCTTTCGCGCACTCTTTATTTTTTTGCTTCAAAATTTATAAAAAAAAATATTTTTTAAAAACTTTAGCTCTTAATATTAACTTTATCATAGTTTGCACTGCAACCAAAATTTCTTGGTTCTTCTTTCCAAGTATAAATACTTATTTTACAAAATTTATCAATTTTTTGTTCTAAGTTTTTTATTTATGATCAAAATAAGCAAATATAATGTTATTCTCTAAATTCTGATTCATTTGTCTCTAAGTTATAAAACTCTAAAAGTGAAATGGAGTATAACTCCATTCATGTTATTTCCATAAGAAACTTTGGTTGGAGTGCAGACTATCTTAAAGTTAATATTAAGACCTAAAACTTTCAGTTAATTTTTTATCATTTTAAAAGCATTTGAAACGATCCTGGAAGCAAAAAAATTCGAAATATTCATATTAAGGACCACCCTAATATAATATCCATGAGTCTCAATACCAACTACATGATTCCAAAGCATTACATTCAATATTTTATTTAAATCCCACTCATATCTAGCTATTTAATTACATTAAATCATCCTAATTGATTTAATGCATTTTCTTAATAAATCATAGAATAATTGTGAAAGTATTAAAAAAGCTGCTGCAAAAATCAACCTGAATAAAATCCACACAACCAATCTGACTCGACTTATATAGTTAAGTGCCATGATTTATTCAGTTGCTTTCAGATGTTTTATACGGCAATTTTATCGTTGTGGAAGAAACGTGTGCATGTTTATGACTATGAAGCCGTTGAGGTTTCCTGACGATCAACGGATAATTAAAAAAAACACTCGAAGCACCTTTAGACATGCGACGACTTGAATAATGGAATTCGCGGTAGCATTAGCGGCGGAAATTTTGAGAAAAAATAATAGATTTTTTGTTCATATGTGATATCAAAAGCCTTAATTTATAAATCTCTAAATGTTGAAACAAATATTGAAACTTTGCATTTGCATTGCATTTGGTATGGAAGCCTAGAAATATATGTGTGTATTTTTACAGAATATGTATGTGCTAACACCGGTGCTAATTTAAAAACTAGTGGTGTATGGCATCGTCCCTTAAGACAAGTTACTAGGACTTCCCGTACAGTAATGAAATGTTCAAGGATTTCTAATAGATTATTAGAAATACTGTGACATTCTAATATTTATATTACTATTATATAGGTCTAATATTTATAAGAAATATATAAACTGAATCGCAAAGTTCAAAATATTTATTTAAAATATATAAGTGAGCTTGAAAACTTTATCCAGAATTTATATTAAAATCTGAATTATTTTCGATATAAAAAAATAGAAAAAATTGGAAATACATTTTTTTTCCTTAAGCAATTATTTTGTCAACACAAAAAGTTTTTTGAATCATTCAATTCGGATGCTTATTTTTCTCAAAAACTGTCATATTTTGTATATTTAGCTCTGTATCTTCGAAATGGCTGGGCCTGCCCTTACTAAAAACTAATATCAACTCCCAATCATTACTAATTGAATGTTTTTAGATCATTCAAATCGGATGCTTCATTCTCTCAAAAACACTATTTCTATTTTCTGTATTCTTTGCTCTTTATCTCTGTAACGGCTGGACCTGCCTTTGTCAAAAACTAATTAGCACATATCCTTATCAATAGGAATCGAATGTTTTTTAAACCATTCAAATCGACACACAAGGCATACACACATCCTTTTTTTCTGAGATATGCCAAAATGTTCAGAAACCCTCAAAACGTGGAGAAATGCAAAAATTATCATTTTCGATTTTCGGCCCATTTGAGTTTTTTTGAAAAAAAAATTTCTAAGTGTCAGTAGAAATTATAGTTCTAATATTTGATATTGCATGGACTTTGTAACTTTTATTGTATGAGACATGCTTCACACTACAAAATAAATACTGCAAAAGCTGATCTTTTGATGATTAATAAATAATTGTAAAATTAAAAAAAAAGAAATTGTAATATGAAAATGTCAGTAGATATAATAGTTTTAATATTTGTTATACTTAATAGACGAGGCATGCATAGCCCTACAAAAAAAAACTCCAAAGGTTGACTCCAAAACAAAAAAACAATTTAAGTTTCTTTAGAGTTCTTTATATAGTTTTTGGTAATATATTCAAATACTAATTGAAGAAAAAATCTCTTTGCTAAAATTCTTGAAAGCTTTAACATCATTAGCATTTTAATTATATTCAATAAAATGAAACTCTAGATTGCATTTTAGAAGTCGGATGCTAATTACAGAATAATATTACATAAATTGTTAAATAAAAAAAAACATTAAAATGTCTGAAGAAACCCTATATACCCAATGGTGTATCTACTAGGAATGTCATGTTGCAGCTTAAATCCAAGTTAAAGTTCAAAAAGATGTATTTTAATATATAAAATATATATAAAGATGCATTGGTACATAAGTTGTCTACCCTTGGTTATTATATTTCTTCATTAGATATTTTACATCAGTACATTTATATGTAATATAAAAAAAGAAAACAGTGTATTGTATTTATGTGACAAAAAATAATAGTTTTGACCATTCTTAAAAAAAATCACTATATCAGAATTTTGGTAAATGAAAAGGGTTTTAATTGCAGCTATGACCATTATTTAGTTTGGCATGGAGCAGCAGCTTGAATAATGAAAATATAAACTTATTTTAATTATTTCAATTTCTAATTGATATATTTTAACAACTAGCGTAATAAAATTTACTTTTTTTTAATGCCCATACATCATCATTAATGTAAAGATTTTTTGTAACAGTGTTTTTATATATCATTTTATATATTGTTTATTTTATTCAATAAGTAATTATAGAAATTACAAAAATAAAACTTCAATTTATTGTAATTAATCTTGATATAGACTTGTTTACTATTATATCTGTTTACTATTATATCCGAATTCCAAAAATGAACTTTTAAATATTATATAAGTATATTCGAATTTAGAAGACCTTTGTATCAATAATGCTTATTTCATTATTTTTATAAAATTCATATTTTCTAAAAAGTCATCATCCCCAATTTTACTATATTTTGGATTAAATTATTAGAAAACTAGAATTACTAGAAAAAATATTATTATACACTTGACCTTGTTAAGCGACGACTTTGATGAAAATTCGCAATAAAAGATCGCATGCTAAAAATCAGATTGTGCATGATATTGAGCTCGATCACGTAACAAACATACAAGTAGATATCGTTCTAAGAATAATGTCATAAATTACATTGTACTTACAATGTTAGACTAATATATCAAGAGCCCACAATCATTAAATTTGTTACAATTAATGCGGTTAATTTGATAATTATAAATATTCGTTTGTGCATATATATTTGCAACATCATTTAAAATGATTAATTTTTCATAATAATTTGAATTAAATTATTATTTGTTTCTTCATACATTTTATTTGATATGGAAAATAAATGGTAAATTTAAAAAAAATTATCATCAGTTATCACTCAGCCTAATTTGTTTCTTCTATTGGATTTTCCTTGTTTTCATGCGCATTTCTTTTCAAGTACTATTATTTTTCCTTCTTATTAATTTATGTAACTGTTTAAATATTCTGTATAAAATTATTCAATCAGAATAAATTCATATAAATTGCAGAAACACAATCATATTATATGTTATACATACTAAAAAAAAAAGTTTTGAACAATTTTATAATGGCATTAAGATATGAAGGATATCAAATATCAATTCGTAGTAATTATGTATAATTAAATGAATTCTATTATAGAATTTCTATAGTACTTTTTACAGAAGAATTTCTATAGAATTTCTATAGCACATAGATCTTTTAAGAATAGACGATAAAATTTGTCAGCTACTTAAAGATTTCTGAGGAATTACAAATGAATTACAGATACGTTTAGACAAATAGTGAAGAAAACTGCAATATATCTAGTAAAATATATTTAGTAAAATCTTAACAATCGTAAAACCAAAATTTTGCATAAAGGTCGAATATATAAGAAAAAAGCAGAAATAAAATTTTGAGGTTACGGAAAGATTGCTCTAGAATTGGACAGATACGTATAGCCCTTATTGGCTTTTTTTGTACATATATCACTAAAAGGCATTTAATATAATTTTGCATATTTTAGAGAATTATACGTAACTTGTCATATTTTCATAGTCATAAACTATTAACATCTATAAAAATGAAACTTCTCTTTACAGTCGATTTGTATGTGCAATAGATGCTTTATCGATATCTAACAAATTTAAAAAGTAGGACAAAAATTGTTGTATTTAATGGTTTCAAATTTATCTAATTTTTTTTTTTTTTTTTTTTGTAACTAGAATTTGAGTGAGTTTACTCGATTTTTCACTATAAATGTGAAATTTTCAGGATCCGCCAAAGAATTATAGGTAAGCTGGCGATAAGAGCACATTACGACGCCTGCAGTTTCTTTCTTGTATCCCAAAGGTACAATGATTTGGTGCCATATATCTTCTCAAATGCGAGATGCACTTACAGCCAGACAGTTTACAACGGGTCAGAACAGAAGTCGAGATAACAACAAAACTTTAGAAAATGCATATAAATTAAACATTTGTAAATTTTATTCTTGGCTCAAGTATATCTATCAATGATTATCTTCAGCAGTATTTATTAATTGTCTTATACTCGCTCATAAATAAGCATCTATTCTGTAGATTCTAAATGAAGCATCAAAAATTTTAATATTATTGTATAATGTATACGGTAGAGCAGAGCTTAAAGGTCCGCGGGTAAAATGTTTACCACCACCAATATCTAAAAAAAAAATCAGTTAAGTTAGGAATTTTTTAAAACAATATTTCAAAGTAGTTGGCAAAAAATTGAATAACCAGCTGACACCTTGATTATTCTTACGACATTTCTATCAGGAGATGTACCGCAATGTTTGAAAATCCATAACAAAAGTATTTTCTTTCATTGTTAGTTTTTCAGGTTGTGAGCACTGTTGATTAGTTTTAAAGAACTTAATATAATTTTTAAGTATACACTATTTGAGGTGTATTATTATTATTGTATATAACCCCTATAAAAGCTTATATGTGGAAGGAGTAAAAGCGTTCAACTAAACCTTTACCTTGTCAAAGGTGTAAAAAATAAAATAAAAATGTAAATAGAAAAGCATATCAAGTTAAAATAAGCAATTTTACAAGTAAAGAGATAAATTAAGTAAATAGTTATTAAAAAAAACAGATCAAGGTGTTATCTTTGCATTGGTTTAATGTTGTAGCTATTATTTCGTAAAATTCCTTTAAAATTGAATACAAGACATTAGACCTGTTTGCGCGCTTATGGGGTAAAAAGGACCAGACAAGACCTCAATATAATTTTTAAGTATATTTTATTTATTTGTTTGAGATGTATTGTTATTTTTGTATGTATATACCCCACATATATGCTCTTATAGAGGTTATAACCTCTATAAGAGCTTACATGTGGGGTAAAAAAGAACAATTAAATATTTACCGTGTCAAAGGTGTAAAAAATAAAAACAAATGTGAATAAAAAGCAGATTAAGTTAAAATGTACAATTTAGCAAGAGATAAATTAAGTAATCAGTTATTCAGAAAAATACTATATCAAGGTTATATGTAGTGTTATCTTTGCAAAAAAAAATTGCCCATAAAATTTGCGAATGTTGTAACTTATTTCGTAAAATTCCATTAAAATTTAAATATAAGACATTGGACCAGTTTGCCCTCTAGCCGCATTTTATAAAAGAAAGAAATTTGAAAAGTTGTGTTAAAAACGAATTAGCTAGGAATTCAACTGTACATAGATAGTTGTTTGTTTGACATGTGTTTTCTGTTTTCATGTAGTTGGTTTGGTTTTCAAAGTAAAATTGCCAAAAGTTAAAATGAACATTTGTGCCCCGCCCTACCATAATATACTATTTTCGAGTACATAATATGTTTTGATGATCTTTAGTTTTATAAAAATTACCCTTAGTCAAACACAAGAAAATAGTTTGCTGTTAGGATATTCAGAATATACTAAATATTCCAATTATGTATTTAAAGATTTCTTCAAAAAAAATGAGGTTGCTTATTTGTCAAATAGGATAAAATAAAAACATGTACAAATTCGTGAAAAAAATTGGAAAAAAGAAACCTTTGTGATTCAATATTGACTATATATGGTATAAGATTTTACTTTGATAAATTGTGAAAGAAACCCATTGAAAGTTATGAATTTTGTTTTCATTATCAAATTGTTATGTTAAAAATACATCAGTAAAATTTCTGACTAACTCTGAAGTTGTAATAAAAATAATGAGCAACATATTATTGATTATATTATAAATTTAATTACTCTTATTAACATATTTATAGGTATATATAGGATCGGAAAATGATAATAAAATTAGTTAATATATCACAGAATTTCCAGAAAAAGTATCATTATCTCGGGAAATTGAGTAAATTTGAAAGAGCTCCAAATCATCATCTTCAATGTTATAAAGCTTTCTTACTGTATGTGTATTGACTTTGTTGTTATGTAAAAAATTGTAATATGAATTAAATTTAACTAAATCTAATTATCTGTAATTACATTGCAAAAGGACACAAATAAATGAATAAATTAATAAGTAAGTATTTTGTTTGGTTTGATATTTACACCTTTATGTTATTATTCAACTGATTAAATTCATAGAAGGTATTTTTTTTCTCAAAATTTTTGAAAAGTTTGGCACTGTTCTTATGTCTGGGCTATAGGTAATACATTTTCGAATGCAAAGAACAAACGCAAGAAAACAATGGCTTTTCCGACACCATGATGTTAAAAGTAATAACTTCAAATATCGAACATACTACGAACAACTACTCCTAAGGGAATTGTCTATGGGGATATGACTATGGACAATCTACAGATTACTAAAGAATATATATATATATATATATATATATATATATATATATTCCTAAAACATTACAAAAATAATCCTGTTTTTTATCTATCTCCTCCTTACTTTAATGCTTCTTGTCTATGTCAAAATTTATGTGTTAAATATAAATTACCATTCGTTGACTTAACCAATCGTCAATTAGCAGACATTTCTAAATATACATGAGACCCCGAAGTCGAAGTTACAAAAAGACACATCGGAAAGATTTGTATTTAAAAAACTTTGTCATGTGTCACGTCACATGCTGAAGTTGACAGTTCAACTCATGAAGAAATGAAATGTGTAATATTTATTAGACACTAAAACAATCTTAATTAATGTAAACATTAATTAACTAGGAAATGTGATGTGTCCCAAGACATAAATGTTAAGCGGTTACTGTTCTAAATATAAAACAAAAATATGTATGTATAATAAGGAAGCTAAAAGCAGGAGTAAATAGTTTATTAATGCACTCGCCTCAATTATTGCCATAATTGATCAATATAGAGAAACAAGTGTAATAGATTTATTACATTTCCATTATGTCAAGTTTCTAATAATTTTCAAGTAACCAAAGTATTTTCACGTAATCCACGTAATTTCAAATAATAAATAATGGGTAGTACAGCCCTAAGGCAAGTCTATAAGCTGGGTTGAAATCGAACTCGATTCAGGGATGAACTAGTGGGGCGCATGGCATCGTGCCTTAAAGCAAATTGCTAGAACTTCTCGTACCAAAAATTATTATTTTTTTAAAAACGATTACCATTTTTGAAAAAATTTTACTTCGAAAAAATTAAATTTTTGAGAAACTATAAATTTGACAAAATATTACTTTTTTTTGAAAAAAAATTAGAAAATTTTCTTTATTTTGACATATTTTGGAAACTCTGAACTTTTTTTCAAAGCAATCGTACTGCTTTAACTGCATAGAGACGAAATGTCAAAGCGCGTAAGCGCCGCGTCTTCGTAAGACAGATAAACATTGGTACGGAACCCATTGAAATGTAAACAAAATTTATACTTATTGTTAAAATCTCTATAAAATACCTGGTAATTTGATGTGCATATGTCTAATGATCATTTTTGACCGCCAAACGGCATTTTTTTACTTTTTTTATTAGATCTCCGAAACCGCTAGGCCCGCCTTCATGAAAATTTGATCAGTTCTTCATCTTGTTAATACAAGTAAAATGTTTCGGACTTTCGAATTTTCGGAAGCTCCGTTCTCTCAAAAACGGAGTTACCGTTTTTGGCACTTTTAACCCCATATCTTCGAAACGGCTAGACCTGCCTTCGCCAAAAACTAATCAGCATGTCTTCTTATTAATACGAATCAAATGGTTTTTGAATTATTAAAATCGCTTCATCCGTGTTCCCGAAATCGTCGACAAAATTTTGTATCCGAACACACATACACACACGCACACACATACATGTATACACACACACATATATCCATTTGCTCTAAGGTATGCCAAAATATTCAGAAACCTCTAAAACGTAAAGATATATAAAAATTTTCATTTCCGATTTTTTTGCGATTCCTATAACTTACCCTACGAGAAGTTAAAAAAAAATGTTGCCTGGTATCGTGTCTTAGGGCAAATTACTGGAACTTTTAATGTCATAATATAAATTTCTGAGAGCTTTACTTTTTTACAAAAAAAAACAGTATTTTACAGAACTTTGAAAGATTTTTGAGAATTTTGAAATGTTTGAATAATTTCGACTTCGAAAAATTGTTTTTTTTTTCATATTGAAATATGTTGAAAGTTTTTTATTTTTATTTAACAAAAGTCTAACAATATGTTATATCAGTGTAATAATTCTCTTCTTATATGAATTTAGTTATTTTGTAATAATAAAAATTTAAAGTAAGATATTTAATTAGTTCTAGCATTAGAACTAGCTCTGTATAAAAAAAAACAAACATTATTGATTGATTGACTCAGCACTAGTGTGATCCTCAATTTACAGAAATGAAACAAACTTAATAGAGTACGTCGTAAAATTAAAACAGGCACATCTGTCGATGTGTAAATCAAAATGAGAAAAGTCAGGCAATTTAATGTGCCTTACGTTAATATTTTGTTGTATTAAATAAAGCTTTCGGGTCGCACCTTTTTCCCCCATTTTGTGTGTTTGAACATAAGTCAATGATTTTGATGTATTACCACGTCACGGTAACCATTTATAAAACTTTGACAAATGTAACACATTTCTTTGGTACTGGTTTTACGAAATGTCACCTGCAGAGGCGGAACATAAAATTGGATGTAAGACTTTTGAAGTCTTTGTTACTTCTTTGCAGTATAATGACTATTTGAGTTAATGTCAAAAAATAAGACTGAGGAAAACGGCAGAAAACCTTTGATGTTTTGTTGAGTTCACTAAGTTTGAATTTAGGATTGCATTTCATAAATAATTTCCTAATTGAGAATACAAATTAGTTACCACATACAATGTAATGTTGTCCAATAATGTCTGAGATCAATTACCATCAAAATAAATATGTGAAAAATCCTGGAAAGCATGCAGCACTAAATGATAAAAAAAAGATTTTGAAGAAACATTTCATTTATTTCGACTGACAATTTTATGTCCTGACAATTATGGAATAAACAAATAAAAAAAGCAATATACAATACGACATCGAAAAATATAATCATAATTGGCATTAGCACGCAACGCTAAATCAAATCTATCAACTTTGAATTAATTAGTGAT
Source organism: Ctenocephalides felis (assembly GCF_003426905.1). Taxonomy (NCBI): domain Eukaryota; kingdom Metazoa; phylum Arthropoda; class Insecta; order Siphonaptera; family Pulicidae; genus Ctenocephalides; species Ctenocephalides felis. The sequence continues at coordinate 26,251,763 of NW_020537646.1, forward strand.
CGTAGTTGTAATAATTTTTATCATTATTCTTTTGTTAGAGAAAACAGACTTATTCTACACATTCATGGTTACAAAAAATTGGCCTAATGAACAGTCTTTTTTTACCTAAAACCTAAAATCTCCTTATTACATTTTTCCACTTGCAAGAAATGTTGCAAAAAAAAAATTGAAAAAAAAAATGAAAAAAATTGAAAAAAAAACTAGTTGTGCATTGTATCGTTATCGCCTTAAGGCAAATTACTGAAACTTTCCGTACTGTAATTTAAAATTTTTAAAGAATTTACAATTTTTTAAAAACTTTGAAAAAATTTGATTTTTGAGAATTTTTGAAATTTTCGAAAAAGTTGGACTTGAAAAATTGATTTATATTGAAATTTCTTGAAAATTTACATTTTTTAAATAAAAAAATCTAAACTTTTTAATTTTGATTATTCTATGTAAGATATTATACATAAATCTAAAAAAACATAAAAGCACGGTGTGCTTCAAAACTTAATTGATTAATTATTTAATATGGTTTAAACCTTGTTGGTACACGAAATTTGATTAAACTTTAATATTATAAATAAGATTTGTAACTAATTTGTATATTTTTTATTTGAAGGAAGAGACATATTTTGATTTCGAAACTATACAATTTGAAGTAAGCAGTATATTTTGTTTTGGAGCTTTGACTTTTATTTCTATATAATATACTTCAAGAAGGTAAGTGAAAACCTTAATCGTGTTTTGGTCATAACTTGTTTTGAAAAATAAAAGAATAATCAAAGCAATTGTAAAATTTTATTGGATAGAAAATTAAATTTTATGCAAGTGTTTATTTTCTTAGATATATTGAAATCAGAAGAGTAATAGAAGTGCTAAGTTCAATAAAATTTCATCAAATGTTTTAGAAGTGAAATGATTTTTAAAGTATGTAAAACTAACAAAAAAAGTATGTATTTACTTATTTTAATTGAAAGTATGAAACAGCTTGTTTTAATTTACTTAACATAAATATAAAAAATTTACAAGGTATTTATATGGATATGGTTCTTGTGGAAGTTAATATGGAATTTGAATTATTTCCTACAGTATATAATTAGTAGTATGTATTTGGTAAAATGTTTATG